>NW_026125598.1:0-191418 GCF_943737965.1 Phodopus roborovskii
GCAAGCACAAGAGGCTGTTTATTGCTTACACAGGTACCTGTGGATGCTTCAGTATTTCGCAGGGGACTTAGTGTGCTGAGGTTAAAACTCAGGCAGCGAGTATAGGGTTGGGGTGGCAAGAAGCAGGCTTACAGAAGCAGAAGCATGGTTACAGGGATTTCATTGGTCCATTCAATTAAGGCACTTTTGGTTATCCAAGGACAGAGTTGCTTATTCGGGTTGGGCACAAAAAATACAAAGAATTCAGTTATGACTATCTCAGCACTCTGGTGGTATCCATAGAATGCTCCCAGAACCTTCTGTTCCCAGATATCATCCTGCTGACCTTGCTTTGGTGCAAGCTGCAGACCAGAGATATCTGGTTGGCGTTGGATGAGAGCAGCAACTGGTTCCTCCAATACTTTTCCCATAACTTGACCTTGGCAAATTGGCAAGAGCAGTTCAAACAGGCAATATGCATAGTGGGGGTCTTTCAATCTGAGAAATTAAAAGAATTTTAACATGAAGAAAGGTTCCTTTAAAACTGGACAGAGCTTTGCTAGTGGTGGCTCATGTACCTCAGCTCCCAAGAGCTCAGGGAACACACCAAAAACAGTCCTGGAACTGACACTAATTTTCAGGGTGTGTTTTGAGAGTCACAACAGGAAACACTATTGCTTCTGAGCTCTAGACATGAAACGCTGATCCATCTCTCCTATCAAGTAATAGGCCTAACTGTAATAGCCAAGGTCCAAGAAAGTTGCCTTCTAGTCCATGAGTAAGACATAGCTGCCTATCCAGCCTGGGTGGCCACGCAACCCTGCTCATGGAGGTGTGTAAGAGATTGCAGATATTTCCACTGATATCCCATCACCACTCTCTTACAGTACTAACTTGGTAATTCTCATGAGACAAACTTAGTGCAGGGAAGAATCATGGCCCTTACTTGACCCGTCTACATACCCAGCCCCCCTCTCTCTCTCTCTCTCTGCTTCACCTGAAACAGTCCCAGGAATAGTCTGGTTTCCTTCTTTCATACTCTTAAGACACAATACCTCAGAGAGCCCTTCCAGTCTGCTATCTCACCAAGGAAAGTAAAGACACATTTAGTGACAAGATGGAGAAATTCTCTGTCCAATACACCCCAAGGAAATGTCATATCCAAAACTACATTTACGCCACCATCCTGATGTTCACCACTTTCCCCTTAATCCCACATTGTTTGATGCTTCCCAGTTTATGGAGCTGTCCATTAAAAAATGAAACCATTAATTTTTTTTCCTGCCTGACATCTTCAAGTCAGGAACAACACAGAAAAGGAGTAGATATGGATTAAGGGATGAAAGAACAGGTTGTTGGTTTATAAAAGGTGTAGGATCTTGATAAAAGGATGAGTACTCTGGATGTTGTGTTTTCCAGTAAAAAGTGCACACCTGGCACAATCAAAGATGCTCAGCAGTGAGGAACGTTAGTTCAGTTATTTCCAAAGTAACCTCAAAACACTATCTACTGCTGATTGGCTGAGGGAGGATGATGTCATTAAGGTGTTGAAAGCCAATGGGTATCCCAGAAGACAGTGTTAAAGAGACAGAGGGAACACTTGCAGGAAGATTACAGCATCCTTAAATGGCAATGCAATTGCATCCTTAAATGCAATCTGGGCAGCTGAAAACATACAACCTAGATTTGACAGTTTCTGTTATTGAGACACTTAATTCAGGAACAGTGTCACAAGTTTGTTACAAGTGGTCATTAATACAGTCATTAATCATTGACACAAGATTTTCTCATTTTAACTGATGTGGTGATATCTTTCTACACAAACAAAGTCTTTCTGTGGTTCCGAGAATGGACTTTGCCACTAGTTAACAATACTGCCCAGAAAGACAGGAAATGATGTAGCTAGGCAGAAAAAGAGTATAAACAGGGGAAAACAGGAAATTGTTCTGTTCCTCCTGAGATGCTTAGGAGATAACATGAGGTGTGGCTTGCTCCTTCTCTCTGATCTCTCAGCATTTGCATCTATATCTTACTCACAAACAGACTTTATTTGTGTAAACAAGCTATCACCACAAAAGAACAACATTAAAACATTTCTATGCACAGATGATATACATGGTGAGTGTCTAAATTACTGTTTTACTGTTGTAAAAGCTACCATGACCAAAACATCTCTTCTGCCAGGAAGGATTTGATTGTGTGCTTGCTTACAGTTTTAGAGTCAGTCTAAGATTTTTTTGTTTCTTTGATGTTTTTAGACAGGGTTTCTTTGTAGTTCTTTGAAGCCTATCCTGGAACTTGATTTGTAGACCAGGTTGGACTTGAACTCACAAAGATCTGCCGGCCTTTTCCTCTGGAGTGCTGGGATTAATGGAATGTGCCACCAACACCCTGCTTAATTCAGAGAATTCTGAAATTATTTTCCATAAATGTATCAACATTTCCCACTACACTCTGGCAGGGGAGTTGAGTAGCAAAGTGAAAAGCAAGAAGGAAACATGGTCTTGGTCACTTCAAAAAGTTGCTTCATTTCATATTCATCACAGGAAAAATCCATGAGTACAAAGTCCCAATTGTGAATATGTATTTATGCCCCAAATAAAAGTACCTGCATTCGAAAAGAAACACTATAAAACTCAATGATCACATAAAAATAAACTCACACACTCATAGTTGGAGACTTCATAACCCCATTATCACCACTAGACAAGATCAGAAGAAAGAAAATTTTATATATATATATATATATATATATATATATTTTTATATATATATATATATTTATATATATATATATATATATATATATTTAACACAAGTTATGCCCCAATTGGGAAGTGACATTCATCTGGGCCTAGCCAGACAGCTTTAAAAAGCTTCAAACTCATACTGGCATGCTGGTGGCAGTGCAGGTCATTTACCCATGTTAAGAATGAGTGAGAAGAAAATGGGCATCTACTCCACCCATGCTCTGATGAACTTCAGCAGCAACAAAGATTCCAAGACAGGACCTGCCATCACATCACTGCTGGATGAGACACTTGATGGCCAAAGGCATGGTCAAACCTGTGAGCAGTGCTCACAGAGAGTGTCCATGTCCATCCATGGATGAGCTGCCCCTTTCTGAGAAGGTCAAGTAAGTATCTCTGGCTTTCCAAAACCTGGACAAACCTCAAGCCAGAGTTATTTCCCCAAAGCATCACCCCTGGGTTTCCAGCATTCGCACTGCAGCTTACCCTGTGAGGCCACATTCCCAGTCAATACAATCTATCACATTCAAACTATTCCAACCAGCTCCTGCCAGCACATCTTTAATGGCCTCTGACAAGACAGCTCTACCGACTGCCACCAGTGCCACACCACCTAAAATAACCAACTACATCAATTTTTGCAATAGGCCTTGACAAGCATCATCTCATACTTTACTCCCAAGGGAGCTTGTTTCTCCTGCCAGAAACCATGACCCATCACCTCCCAAACCTCAAATGCAATATCTTCGGCTAGACTTCAGCTGCCAACCAATTCCATAAAGGAAAGTGATATTCCATGGCCACTCCCTCACCGCCAACCACAGGTGCCAGGGGTCAGAGAGGAAGGCCATGAAGAGGTGGGCCTCCCAAGAGCGACAGAACGCTGCCAAGTGCAGATCTCTAACTGCACATTTCCCTTCACACGGAGAAGGATATGGATATGGAAATTGATCCATATTATGGCTATATCACTTCTTAATATCATAGCAATTAGCCTAAAGCTGCAGTGTTGATAGTATTATTATCCTTGTCTTTTATTTTCATTATACTAGTTATTGAACATGTTTGCTTCTCAGAGTTTATAATATATAGTGATCACATTCCTGCTTGCTTCACAATTCTTACTACTCTGAACCTGGCACCCCATCCCTTTAATCATTACTAGTCTGGGTCAGAGGAATTCCTGCAAATGCATGAAATACAGGATTTCAGGTGTACACAGGCAAGCACTCATTGTGAAGTGAACATACCCATGGGTGAGTATCTTTTTGAAATGGTTTTAAGTTGATTCCTATGTTTATCTCAAGGTGTATCCAGTTTGAAATCATCCATTTCATGTTTTAATTTATTTCATGTGTGTGTGTCATCCCCATGATTTCCTGTATGGTGTGCCCAAGGAAGACAGAAGAGGGCACCAGACCAGATTTCACTGAGTCATTGTGTTTGAAAACCTACATGAGATACTCTGTATCCATCCTGGGAACTGTGAGAGGAACAAGTGTCCTCATCTACTGAGCCACCTCATAGAGCCCCATTTGGATCTGCATACTTCAAACAACAGAACTACATTTTATATAAGGCTCAAAAGACTTCAAATTCTCAGTACATCACTGAGCTTCATCTGTGACAATGCTTTTGGACACCATGCTTGGTTCACTAATGTTCTGCACACAGTGATGCCATCAACATTGATGGGCAAGAACCTGTTTAAAAAATATATTGAGTTCTTCGGCAAGGTGTACATGAACCATGTTTTAGGATAGGTTTTGGCTCTGGAGGATCCCCATACTTATATCCAACCAGGCTGTAAACCATCCCATACCTCCCAGCAGAGTATAAGAATAGCATTTCCTTCTGAAAACTCCCTCAGCTCTCTTTCCTATTTATTTCTCATTGGCCTTGTTTGGCAGCTACTGCAGGTTCACCACGTATTTCCCTGATGCCTCCTCAACTGATCGACAGTAAATATGTGGAGGACTGTCTTTTTCTTTTTCATTTAGTAAGTTTGTTGACTTCTTTCTCATGATTTACATATTTTATCTGATTGCAAATAATCCAGATATTAAATCATCTAATTGAGGTGTCAATAACAAATAATTTAACCATTTCTTTACAAAATTCTCTCAGGTAACGCCTTCATTTGCTGGTAATGAACTCTTTACTTTCTTGAGAGATCATTTGTCAACTACTGCCAGGATTTCTGGAGTGGATTATATTTTCCTCCATTCAGGTCTGTCCATAAACATTCTAGTCTATTCTACAACAGGAACCTACATTTTAAGTGTATGTTGCACATTGACCTCTGACACATTTGGCATTGATATTTTATAAGGTCAAATAGAGAATGAAGAATCCATTTATTTACTGACTTTCTTTTATTATCTTTCCTGATGTTCTGAACTAAATATGTTGCATTAGGGTAGCCTTGATCTCACATTAATAGGACAGTGTCTAACCATGCTTCTGCCACAACCTCCACCCACACACACACACACACACACACAGTTTTAAAATTTTTGAAAAAAAAATATATTCTGAGTACTCAATCTGTGAGGTGTCCAGAGACGACTGGGAATCATATTTTTTTGTTTGTTTGTTTTTAGTTTTCACCATAATAAGTATTTAGATCAGGCTGGCCTTGAGCTCGCAAAGATATGCTTTCCTCTGCCTCCTGATTGTTAGGATAAATGCATGCACCAACAACACATAGTTGGAGTCAGAAAATTTGAAAGCATTAATTTTCTTTACTCATTGGGTATGCTAAGATAGCCCCAATCTCTTTCTCTTCCTGGCCCAGCTATCTGAGTGCTGAGCTTATAGGCATGCACCCTTCACCCTTGTGAAAAAATTAATTTACCAACTATTTCAGCACAGACTTCATTGTCTCAAGACATCCATGTCAAATGTTGTTATGAATACTTTTTAATTATAAATAATAATCACAAAATTCTAATAGGGATCTCTCTTCAAACACTGTTTTCTGAACATGATAAAGTGGGGGCACCTCCTTCCTATAAAGTAAATATTTTAGTAACCACTGTCTCACTGGTGACCTAGCACCTTACTTTATTCTGAGAACCACAGGATACAGTGACAGATACACAAGGCTATGCTAGGTATTTGGAAAGCATTTATTAAGAGATTTCCAGTAACTTGGCTACAGAGATGGCTCAGCAGCTAAAAGCATGTGCTATTCATATTGATGATAAGGGTTCAATACATATTACACACATAATGTCCTAGAACCATCTCTGTAAGTACAATTTGAAACAATCTGGTGCCCTCTCATGGCTTCTGCAGAAAACAGCCACATACAAAGTGCACATGCTTACATGTCCTAAGACTATGTGAAATAGTGCTGGACACTATAGCATGCACATGTAATACTTTAAATGAAAAGAAATAAGAAGGTGAGGGCTGTTGTTCTCTAAGTATGCTTATGTTGGAACAAAATCATCATTAGACTGGATTGAAAGTTGTGACAACCTCTGCTTCTGAAAATTGTAGGGTATTTGTTTGGTGAGTTATCAGTTGCTAGTTGATTCTCTTGTTCATGTATCATTCCTCTATTTTTCTGGGTATTTCATTCCTGCCTATTTATCTATTTATTTATAATTTGGATACAGTGTCTCATTTTGTGTTCCAGTAAATACTAATATATGAAGATGATAATGGTCTACATATAAATTGCTTAGTTAAACTCAAAACAAACAATCTGGAGTATGTGCATAAATATAAGCATCCAAAAATAAACAGTGGGTGATATCAGGGGAAAATATTAAAGACCTGAAAATGTAAACAGAATCCATTTATAAAAAATAACAAGCTGAGGGGTGCACTGGAAATAAAAAAAAAAATACAGGAATCTGAACAGGAAGTACAGAGAAAATACCCCTGAGGGAATACAAGAGTGGAAATGAGAATCTCTGGATTTTAAAATTCGTTAGGGTAATAAGACATAAGAGTCAAAGAAACTGGACCCTACAAAATATTAAAACACCAGGGATGGAGTAAAAGGCACATTTCATTATAAAGTAAAATGAAAACATCATCTATATACAAATCAAACATTAGAGAATCTAAGGAGGATAATTATACCCAAGAAAACACAGGAAAAAAAAATAAATTAACATTGGTAAAAGTGAAGGTTCCAGACCCTCATGCATACCCCTACTTGACTCCCATGACTGGCTGCAGAAAAGTACCAGCAAGATGTAGGCCGCTAACTCAGATGCATGAAGTTACCCCCTATTTCTCAAAATCTCTGGGACGCAAACAGTAGATACCCTTCATCTAGCAATGAACCAATCAGAAGATAGCCTGCAGGCTCTGGATGTGCTTTGCTGATAATAGTGCAATGCAGGGCATAGCAACTGCCCAGTGAGGACATCGAAGAGTAGCATCCTTCTGCAGGTGAGGCTGACCAGTCAACTAAGAACAGGGATCCAAAGCCCAAATGTGCAACAGTCTGGAGACTGTTGCTATGCAACTAGGAGACCACCAGACATTCCATGTTCTCTACTTCAATATATGTACTGCCCCACTGCTGCACGGGGGTCACTCCTACTCTATCCATGTGACAGACAGACAGTTATCCCAATTTAATTCAAAAGTAGACTCTTTGCTTTTGCACTGCACCTGGTCTCATGGTAGTGTTGGGGGTTCAGAGTCTGGACTCAACAAAACCACAAGAAGGAAAAACACACATATATACACACATAAATTCTCTCTCTCTTTCTCTCTCTCTCTCTTTCTCATACACACCACAGGCAAACACACACACATACACATGCACTCATTAATTACAGTACAAGGAATAACAGCAACAATATAAAATAAGAAAATCAAAACCATTGTTTATAGATTAGCTCTCCAGACTTTTCTCTAAATTGACGAATGCAAGGGCAAGGACTAATAGAATGGAAGTGAACAGGTTCCAGTCTTCTGGTGTAAAAAAAGACACACATCTCCACATCAAGAATACACATTACCTAGGGTAAGGGGTTGAAAAAAAAAGATATTTCAAGCAAAGGGACAGTTGGCCAGGATGTGGTAGGGCACATCTTTAATCCCAGCACATACAAGGCAGAGACATGTGGATCGCTATAAATTTGAGGGAAACCTTGTCTACAGATTGAGTTCTATGAAAACCAATCTACACAGAGAAAGTCTGTCATGAAAAAACAAATATTGGCCATTCTTGGTGCTGAGGATAGAAACAAAAACTCTTTGTATAATGGCAAACCAAATTTAATGACATACAAAAAGTTCTTCACCATTATAAAATGACTTCATTCAAAATAAACATGGTGGATTAAAAATATGTAAAACATTACAAAATTAAACTCAAGGATAGATATTACCTGACAATATCAAAAGATTCAAAAACCTTCTTAAGAAAGTTGAAAATCCATTCATGATAAAAAAAAAAAAAAAAAAAAAAACACTGAAGAACCTAGAAATAATAGGAACATAGTCAATCTTATGCTAAGTAGGGAAAAAAAGTATTTCCACTAAAGTCATCAAATAGACAAGTCTGCCTAAATTGCCCATTCTTTTACTTTTTTAATTTTAAAATACTTTCATTAACTCTTTGATAATATCATACATTTTAATTTGATCATATAAATTCTCCTCTACCAACTCCTGCCACATTTAGCACTCATTCAATACCCACTCACTACTTTTTAATTATTTTTAATTATTTTATTTTACATGTCAATCGCAGTTCCCTCTCCCTTACAACCTCTGTCACTCACTTTTACCTTGTCTCCCCCCTCACATTCACCCTGACCACTCTCCCCTCCCATACTCCCCCACTCAACATGAAAGGCTATGTCATCCAGGTGGGGTCATGTAAATCTGAAAAGTCATTTGAACTAGGGACTATGAGTTTTCTCCTTTCTCTAGGTTAACAGAGTATACCTCGAAGGGGGATTTGTCTGCAAGTCATTTTGTGCACTAGGAACACAACCTGGTTCCACTGTCTGAGGTCACTTAGACTGCTCAGTCCTTCTAGCTGAGACCCATGCTCAGGGGTCTGTGTCACTCCCATGCTGGATTCCCACCAAGGAGACACAGAGAAAGCTTTACATACAAAATGAGGAAAGTATAACAGCCATGTGGCAGAATGTAGATTAATAGAAACAGGTTAATTTAAGTAATAAGAGCTATTGTACAATCCTAAAGTAAAAGTCAAGCTTTTGTAATTAATCAGAAATCTCCGTTTAGGGGCTAGCAATCCAAAGACAGTCCAACCAGAAGGCTTGCCACAGGAGGCTGTAAAGGAAAGCTGCACCTGCCACACAGCATCAAGTTGGAAAAGCTGATTGTGGCCAGCCAGCAGGAGATCCTTCAGGTTCACTGCCTGAGCCACTGTCAACCAAGTGGTGCCCTGAACACATATCCAATGTCACTGGACTACACCTACATCAACCCTCTGGAAGGCCAGGATGATGGAGACAAGTTGGTGAGAGAGCACTTCAGTGTTGCCATTTCACTTCCTGTTGATCAAGAAGCAAGACTGCATGAAAATATGTATGCAGATGCTGCAGTGAGGTCAAAGATGGAATGGCAGACCAAAAGCTGGACCCTGCATAGCACAAGTCAGTGAGTGTGAATAGCATGCCATTGTCCTTCAAGCACATGGTTGGTATCAGTGACAACATTTTGCAATGGTCAGCATGACAGCCAAAGGAAGGCTATAGGACAAAAAAAGGGCCATGAGGGTTTTTAATCTATTGAGTCATAGAAATATGAAAAAGGAAAATGCACCTGGTTTAACAGGAGTGAAGAGCCCAAAGACTGCACATGGCCAGAGCCCTGCCAGTCAAGGGAAAAAGAGTCCAAAGCAAAAGACACTGTAACTCATTATTCTGAAGTTCTCAATCCAGTTCAGGAGGTCCCACCACATTGGGTTCATGGCAGGTGTACTGAGGGCAGAAACAGAAAGCAATGCTCATCGCATAAGCCACAAAACATGGAGAGTCAGAAAGGGGCCATGGTCTTACCCTCCTCATTATATCTTAACTTGTTCCATGCTTCCACATACTAAAAGTTCCATCGCCTCCCAGTAGTGCTCTCCCCCCAAGGACCAAGCCTCTATGTCATGGGCCTAAGAGGAAAAGTCAATTTCCAGATCATTGTACCTAATCCATCAACCCTCCCATATACTTCCTGGCCACCTGGCAAAACATCCCACATGTGCTTCAGGCCATAAGTACTTCTCATGCACATGAGTTATTAAAGCCTCTCTGAGACCAACACACACACACACACACACACACTAAGGACCATGCTAGACAGCACTCAGGATAAAACCCTGATGCCACCTTGGCTATTGAAGTGTTTCTGCTATTTCTGACTTTCTATATTTGATTCTTAACTGTCAACTTAAATTTTTCTTTCAATGATGACAAAATACAAGGCTTGGGATAGAGAAAATACACTGAGTGGAAAGAGGTGTCAGCTTTCATCTAGAGCAGAGGGAACAGAGGCTGCAGCCAGCCCTGAATTGTCATTTTCTTGTCACTGGAAACTAGGGAACATAAATGATCATTCATGTGACACTGTAGAGGAACTTTTTAACATCTGTTTTCAAGACCCAATTACCAGGAAGGATTGTCCACTTCTTTGTCTGATAACTAGGTGAGTAAAAGAAAATCTCGTGAACACCCTTTGAGTGTTTGTCTGTCCTAGATCTCACACTGTGATCCATTACACAGATTTTTCCATTGCAATTGTGCCTAGTACAGAAATCATGCACTGAAAATTAACATTATGGATAAACACCCAGGAATATGGACAGCAGGCATAATTATAATCCATCTTACTGATTTATCACCTTACTAAATAGAAGGAAGATCCTCTCTGCCCATCAGAGTAAATTTATGTTCGCCTCGAAGAAAACTTGGGGCTGGCTGGCTCTCTGCTGGGGATTCAGTATTAACAGGGACCACACTTAAAGATCAGTGAGAATTCTTATATGCTCTAAGGCTCCAGAAGAGAGTGCATCTCTTCAAAGGGGAGGGGAGACACTTTAAAAACTACAGTGAAAGGGAAGGACAGAACTCAGCTAAGGATACACAGAGCTCAGCAGGCCTACCTAAGCCAGGCAAAGCAAAGAGGCCGTTTTAGGGGAGAGATGAACAAGGCTGACCCCCTTACACTGTGTCCCCTCACATACTGTCTTCCTGCAAGCTTTTAAAAAATCCTTGGAGGGTGCAGTCTAGGGGACCATGGAAGGAAGCAAGCTACTTGTCCCTAGTGACATCCACCAGAGCAAATCAAGTTGCCAGAGGCTCTGTCCTAGTCAGTAGACTTATTATCATTAGGAGGGAAGAGAAAGCAGTGGATGAAGTTAGTCTGAACCTCAATCTACTCCACCACCAACTTTGATCTTCACCTACTACCTTGCTCCCCTTCACGTCCAGACTTCCAGCGAATCAGGCTACAGATGTACCTTGGGACATGGCAGGTTTCTTATGATCATGTCCATGGGCATTTGCTTTCCAGAATATGACCCTGAATATAGCTGTAATATCTGCCTGATGGAAGGACTCTCCGCTCTGCTGTAAACATCTTGGATTTTATAGTTTCCTGGAACAAGAGCTTGCTTGTTACTGTCCTGAGATAGATAGGATATCAGGTGAGTCATGGTATTCTCTGTCTTGTGGGAAAGAAAAAATGACCTGCCTCTCTCACATACATGCATCCATTAAAAAGTACCAGAACAGGACATGGAAGTGATCCCTTAAAATCCTGTCACTGCACAGACTGTGGAACATGTATGCATGTGTGTATACACCTTTTGTACAATGAATGAAATAAAAGAGTAATAAAACTTAGTAGATTACAACCCTCAAGACCCCTTTAGCTCTAATTGCATACTTGGACATGATTCCTTTCTAACAAGTAATTTTGGAAGTGGTGACAGGAAATTGATGATGGATTTCATTCTGTAAATATGTTCCCCTTATTGCTTAATGAATAAAACACTACTGGCCAATAGGAAAGCAACAAAGGCAGGACTAGGAGACAAGTAGGTTTCATGCAGAGGGAGGAGGAGTTTCAACATGCAGGATCAAACAGGGTAGAAATCCAGATCCTCTCCCCAGTAGGATAAGACCACATGGAAATACTTAGATTCATAGAAATGGGTTAATATTTAAAACAAATCTAGCAAATAAGAAAGGCCAGTAACAGACCAACAGCTTTATATCTAATACATAGTCTTTGGGTCTTATTTGGGGCTGGCTCAGCTGTAGGACCAGACTGGGGGAAGAAAGAGCTCATAATAGGAAACTCCAGTAGAAAAGAAAGTAATTCCCACTGTCACCAGAAGTGATTAGACAAATGATCTCATTCACTTAATGGATCCCATGAATTGAATCTTCAATCTGCAAAACAGGCTCGGCCTTTGGGAAATGGTTCCCTACCTGGTGGTACTATTTGGGAAGCTATGGTACCAGCAATAAGTCCAGCCTTCTTGGAAGACTGAATACTTTGGAGTGGCATTTAAGTTTACAGCCTACATATAGGACTTGCCAGTCGGTTTTTCCTGGTCAGCCATGAAATGATCTGCCACAGCCACAGACTTCCACTGCCATGAACTAAGGCACTCCACCATGCCCACTCTGATGTGATATGCCAGAATACTGACCCTGAGTCAAAGTAGACCTTTCCACGCTTGTTTCTGTTGATATGACATCATGGCAGCGAGATGGTTCTGTGGGTGTAATTGCTAGTTTTCAGTCACCTTGACATGAGTTAAAGTTACTTAAGAGCAGGTAAAAGTGAGGGTTCAATCAATGAAAAGCCTCCATAAGGTCAGTTGAAGGCAAATATGCAGAACATTTCCTTATTGATAACTGAGGGCCCAGCCCATTGTGGCTGATGCCACTCCTGGGCTGGTGGTACTAGCTTCAGTAAGGAAACAGAATGAACAAGAAATCAGGGGTAAATCAGTAAGCATCACTCCTCCATGGCCTCTGCATCACCTCCTGCCTCAAGAGTTCTTTCCAGTGGACTGTGACTCTGGATGTAAGAGAAATAAACCCTTGCCTGCACAAGTTGCTTTGGGTCATAGTATTTCATCACACCAATAGAAACCCTAATTAAGACAGTGGGTAAATTTGTTTGCTGCCAACAATGATCACAGGGTATGACTCCAGCGACACACACAGTGAATGAACAGAACAGATTCCTATCCCTGTCCTTAGAACTTCCCCCATGTGGAGCAGTACTCACATGCCACCACACACAGACACACATGATATTTGTAAAAGGAAGGGTGTAGAGAGATGGTCAGCAGTGAAGAGCACAGGCTGTTCTTCAAGAGGACCAGTATGGGTTCAATTTCCTGCACCCACATGGCAGCTAACAATTGCCTGTCACTCCACTTCCAGGACACCAACATCCTCATACTGATACACATGCAGGAAAAACACCAATACATGGAAATAAAAATAAATATAATCAGAATGCAAAAAGGAAGTAAGCTGAGTAGAGACGTGATTTTCAAATACCCATGTATCTAAGACTCCTAACAGTACTGGAGATGGTACCTGAACTGGCCTTCCCCTATAATGATATTCATGACTATTCACATTGTCATCACAAAGCCTTCCTCATGTACCTGATAGAAGCAGGTGCAGAGCACCACAGCCAAGCACTGGGTTGAGCTCTGGGTGTCTGGTTCCAAGAGATGGAGGAGGGATTATATGAGCAAGGGGGATCCAAGTTTGTGAGAGTTCACGGACTCTAAAGGAAAAGCTAGGGACCATCCTATACACACACACACACACACACACACACACACACACACACACACACACACAGTGTCTAAAATTGTTTTTAAAAACAAAGATTACATGTACTCATCTGTGAGGTAATTCTCCTGAGAATTGCCTAGAAATCAGATATTTTCAAAACTTGTATTTACTTTTTGAGACGTGGTCTCACTGTGTATGCTAAAAGAGCATCAAACTATTTGTCCTCTTTGCCCAGCTGTCTGAGTGCCAGGAGTATATGTATGCACAGTATAACCCATACAATATATTTAATTTACCAAACAAATCAGTATGTACTTCCTTTACTCAGTCTATCCATGTCAAATGCCATTCTGAGTACTTTGCTATCATAAATAATAGTCACAAAAATTCTAAAATGTATCTCTCTTCATATACTGTTTTCTGAAGATAATAAAGTGGGGGGCACTTCCTTCCTACAACGCAAATATTTTAGTATGCATTGTCTCTCTGAGGAATCTGCCACCCCACTATAATCTAAGAATCACAGGATACACTGACTGTTACCCAAAGCTATGCTAGGTATTTGAAAAGAGCTCATTAAAAGATTCCTAATAACTGGGCTGGAAAGATGGCTCAGCAGCTAAGAACACATGCTATTCTTACTGAAGGTCAGGGTTCAATAACACATTAAGCACATAAACCCTTACAACAATCTATGTAAATCCAGTTCCAAAGAATCTGGTGCCCTCTTATGGCCTCTTCAGAAACCAGCTACACATACATACACAATGCACATACCTAGATGCATTTAAAACACTATAGAATAAGTTCAGGTATGGTAGCACACACTTATATTCCCAAGACTAGGCAGAAAGGCAGGATGATCTCTGTGAGGTCCAGACCTGCCCAGTCTACAAAGTGAGCTCCAGGACAGCTGAGAAACCTGGACTCAGAAAACAGAAAGAAAAACCACTTATAAAGTAAAAATAATTCTTTTAAAAAGACAGATTAGTAATAACCAGAAAGAGGCTGATGTTTGTCTGTGTCACAGAAACCACAGATGTCATGCTACTTTTGATTCTATACCCCATGAAATGACTCCCATACTTTCTGTTGTCTACCCCAACCCCACTCCCTGCAGATCTGAAATAAAACTCAAGACCTGGATGTATATGTGTTCATTCACTGAGATACACCCGTAGGCCACTATTGTCTAATTAACTTTTTAAAGGAAACCAAAGGTTTACATATAATTATCTAATGTATGACAAAGTAATTAAAGTAATATCATATACTTGAAAGAATCACTGAAATTTTAAATGTCTCACCAAAAAAAAAATATTATGACTTTATTGGATTAATTAGCCTGATTTTACCATTTCATAATATGTAAATTTCAAAATGCCATAAATATGTACAATTTTTGTCAAGCAACCTTGTAAAATATTTTAATCTAAGCACTCATGAGATAGATGCAGGTGGATCTTTGTGAGATTGTAGCCAATTGATGTACATAGCAATCCCCAGGTAGACAGGCTTACATAGATAGGGAGACTCTGTCTAAAAAAAAAAAGAGGTTGGGTGTACATATTATTGAGTTTATATTTTATGAGCTCTTTCTCAAACACACTATGAAAGATGCTAAATAAAGATGTAGGCATTTGTAATGAAAACACATTTAGTGTCCATTCTGATGTTATCAGACTGGTCTCAAACTGGAAATCCTTTGTACCTTACTGCTTAAACTCAAAATGGCCACAATGATCACCCAAAGATCTCCAAAGCCTATGTTTCTTAAACAAGGATGTGGTGCTGTTTGCCCAAGTTCCTCTGAGAATTCCTGTTTGCTTTAAAAGGTTGCATAGTTCTCACTATTTTAAAAACCAATGTTTTCACTCACCCACTGTCCAAGTTAAAAGAACATTCATTGGAAATTAAGGGCAGTGGGTTGACAAAACCCAGGCAACCTAAGCAGGCTGGGATGGGCCCTTGGGTCCCAGATCTACAGCTATGAGGATCACTTTTTATCTTTTATCCTTAAGGAGGTGATAAAAGTGCTTAATAGTTAAAATAGATGTAAACCCCTGTTATCTTTACACAATGTGACTAGTAATATTGTGAATGAATCCCAGGAGAGCCAGGGCCATATGAGACCCTTGCTTAAAAATTAATAAGGGAGGGTTGTGGTGGCAGATGCCTTTAATATGAGCACGCCGCAGGCAGAGGCAGGCAGATCTTTGACTAAGAGTGAGTTTAAGTCATAGAAACCCTGTCATAAAAAACTAAAAACAAACACACAAAAAAAAAACCTCCTTAAACCTCCCAACAGCCATTACCTCCAACATTTCAGGTGCATTTAGGCCTTCATAGTCCGCACTCTCTGCAAAGTCTTCTCCATGACAACTTGCCTCCTATATTCCTTTATCCTGACCAGCAAGGGAACTGTTGTAGCCAGGGGGAGACAGAAACTGTAATGAGCACGAGAAACAGACTGCACCCTCCACAGAGGAGGACACTTCATCGTCCCCTCTGCCATGGAGCTAAACCCAAGGCACATGCCCGCCAGAGGACAAAGCTGCTCCATGACATCACAGAAAGCTCCAAAGTGGAAGTGTGATGGCTGCACATCGATTTCCCTGGGACAAGTCTGTGTGTGCACAGTGCCTATGTTGTTTCCTGGGCCAAAGTGTTTTTCCAGCAGTAATTTAAACAACGAAGAGTCTTGGTGGCTAAAAGCTGCTGAACACAACAAAGAATGGGAAGGAGTGAGTGAGGCCTGAAGTAGACTTCATAGGAGAACACAGGAAGCCTAGATGACAGACAGAAAATTGGAAGACATGAAAGAATAGAGGGTCGGAATCTGGAAGCTGAATCAGGGATACCTGTCACAGCAGAGTCACAAGACAACTTCCAGCAATAGAGACACAGAGTGTGAATCTGCCCAACTCAATCTCTAGACTAGAATAGATGTCAGGATGAGTGTGTTTTCTCCCCAGGGAAACTAGTGATGCTCAGGAGAACTAGAAGAGGTGCATCCAAGGCCTTTAGATTCTTTTGGCCACTGTCTGCTACTGAAGGACCCCCACTATGCATATTGCCTGTTTGTGAAATGGAGCCCTTGTGGGCCAGAGTGTTTGGCTCCTGATCCTTTAAAATAGATCTGGGCCTTTAATTTAGTCAGTAGATCTTGAACCAGTAATGGATATGGACAGTCTGTTACATGCAAAAAGGAATGTGAGACTTTACCTGATGCGAGATGAACTTTTCACTCCGTGGTCCATCGGTATTGTTTTCCTCCAGTGGCTCCTTGTACCCAAGCTGTTTTGGTAGTCAGTGGCCTGTTCATTTCAGTGAGACCCGAATGTTTGGCTCCAGTGTCCACCAGGAAGGTGACTGGTTGCCCCCGACTCTTAAGGTTAGCCTGGGCTGGGGGGGTCTTCTGGCCCCGACCACCCTAGTCTTCATCTAGGGCTTGAAGCTGAGTTGGTCTTCGGGGTCTGTCCCCATGCCTCTGATTTTTAGGTCTCTTAGAGCAATCTTTGACCCAATGGCCTTTTTCTTTGCAGTAGGCACATTGGTCTCAATCTACCTGGGGCCTCCTTCCTTTTTCATTCCTCTCCTGACTTCCTGCATTATGATTATTCTGAGCTACAGTGGCTAGGATTTTGCTTAATTCTCTATGGTTCCTATGACCTCTCTCTCTCTCTCTCTCTCTCTGTCTCTCTGTCTCCTCTAGCTCCTTCTTTACCTTATCCTCTCTTTCCTCCTGCAACTTTCTAAGTCTTTCTTTTTTTTCTCAGGTGCCTCTCTCTTATCAAAGATCTTTTCTGTTTCCTTGACGAGATCCTGCAGGCTATAATCTTGTAAATTATCTTGTCTCTGCAACATAGTCCTAATATCTGGAGCCAACTGCCAAATGAAAGCCATAGAAACATTGCCCCTTTGTTCATTACTATCAGGATCAAAGGGTTTATACATACGGTAGGCTTCCTTTAGCCTCTCCAAAAATGCAGTTGGTGTTTCCTCTGGTCCCTGGGTTATCTGTCTTACCTGAGCCAAATTCGTGGGGCAGCATCCCACACACCATGGAGGCCTGCTATGAGTAACTGGCGATAAAGAAGTAGGTGTTAAAGTCCCAATAGGGACGATTTAGGGGAAAACTTCCTCAGTTTCATTAGGCAACTGAGTGGGTTTCCCATCATCCTCTAAGACGTTTTTCCAGGCTTCCAGGAAGATGCATTGTTTTTCTTCCGAGGTTAGGGAGGACCTGCAAAAGCTGTATTCAATTAGGTTAGAGAGAGCTATAGGGTCTTTGGAGAAGGAGGGGTTGTTAGACTTCCAATTATAAAGGTTGGATGCTGAGAAAGGCCAGTATTGAAATTGGCCTCCTAATCCACAATCTGGTGCAGGGGAAAGGCTGGGGGGGTTCCTTCCATGGATGGTTCCCTTCAACCACGGAGTCAGCCAGCTACCAGGGAGGAGTCCGATGTAGTTTTTTTTTCCCCCATATTAACGGACTGATTGTGAGCATGGCTCTGTACCTCATTCCTTTCTTTCATGAATGGCACTTTGAATTTGCTCAAACAGTAATTTAACCTGATTATTACTAGCTCCAATGTATGGAACCATGTCTATAACTTGAAGATTTCTGAAGACATAATGACTTTTAGTATATGAGTTAAATGTATCATTCATTAGAAGCTGAAAAGCTATTGCAACAGATCATAATTCAACTATCTGAGCTGAAGCTGGATCTGTTGCACTACATATTCTTTCCCATCAATAACATAAGCTGCTTTACTAATAGAAGAACCATCAGTAAATACTAACATAGCATTTTTAACAGGATTACTCCTTACAATTTTAGGGAATACAAAAAGATGCATTAATGCAAATTGCAACAGAATATGAGCTGGAAACTGGTTATCAATTTTTCCCAAAAACTGAGTAAAAGCAATTGTTCATGAATCACTGTTTTGAAATAATCAACTTACTGTTTGGTATAGAGAACATGTATTACATTTGGTTCCTTGCCAAAATATCTCCTAGAGTACATATGGCATTTTTGTACCACATAAGCTACTGCTTCGAAATAAGGATTTATCACTTTGGCTGGGGAAACAGGCAAATGCAACCATAACAATGATCCCCCTTTCCATAAGACAGAAGTCTGACTATGCTGTGTGAGAAGCATGATTTTGCATAGTCAATATACCATATCTGCTGATGTTGGATTGTATTCTCCAATTGTAAGACAACTTGTCTACTCTCTTCATTTAGCTGTCTAGGTGAATTGGGATCACTATCTCCTTTTAGGATATTGCTTAAAGGTTTCAAATCACCAGTAGGTGCTTTAAAAAATGACATAACCATTGAAATATTTCCTAATAACTTCTGAAAATCATTCAATGATCATAAGCTATCTTTTCTAATTTTTAATTTTTTTGAGACCTCATTTCTTTAGGATATAACATAAGTCCCAAATACTTTTGAAAACTTTCTACTATGACCTGTAAAGCTTTCATTAGCTGACATGGTCTCATTTGCATTTTCACTGACACCTTTCTAGGTGGAGGGCCAAACAGGGCTGCAGTTCCCTGAGGCTTCCTTACAGTAGTTTTTCTCAAATCTTATAGTAACCCCCATTCTTTCAATTTCTTTTTTAACCACCAACATTTAGGAAGAATTTTGTAATCTCTCCTCTGCTAAACTCTTTTGAACCATCCATACAGATTTCTCTGGCTCTCAGGCCATTCTGGCTTTGACCATTTCCTACTGTTTCACTCTGCAAGACAGTCATGGGAGATGCAGATCTCAAACCCTAATGTCTCTCTCTCTCTCTCTCTCTCTCTCTCTCTCTCAAGCAATTTAAGCAGTACCTATTGTTGGAATTCACACATTCACATATTCACAATCACACTTCAGACTCTCAGGCACTCACATGTGTGGCCACACCATACATACAGAACATACATACATTTTTAAGCTCTCCTTTAGACCAAGATTAGTTTGTTGAAATAGAACATCTTTAAATGAAATCTCTTGTAATGCAGGAGTTGTAACTAAATCTTGAATTAAGAAAATGCAAAATCTGAACAAATCCCAATATATGTCACTTTTTTTCCACTTCTTTTTTCTTTTTCTCTTTTTTTTATTTTTTATTTTTTTATGAGTCCTTAAAACACTTTCACTTTTAGTTATTCCATACTCATATTTTAGTTAGCCACATCAGCAGCTCCTAAAGCACTAGGCATCTAGGACTCATCCTGCCTTTGCTCTCTAGGCCTGTGCTGGCCAGCTGCAGCTCATCTGTGACTGCAGCTGTTTGAAAAGCAAGCAATCACCATTGTAGGAACTCTGAGTTCTTGCTGACCTAGTTTGTAAGCTGGGCCTCATCTTTGCTTCTCCAAGCCCTGGTGCAGCTCTGAGACAGCTATGGTGCCAGTTTTGGGGAGGGCGCCTCACCTAGGGATGTGCTCCAGGGTCCTTAGGAAAAGTCCTGCCTTTCCCTGAAGATAAGGTATTTTTCTGATCTGCACGGGCACCCAGAGGATTCTTGGATAGCCTCTTATGCTCATCTTCCTCACTTTTACTAGCTTGTTGAATGGATTTGAAAAAGCCTTAGAAAGTTTCTGTCTTCAGTGCAGTTTCCTGTTTCTCTAAAAGTTCCTTTAATTGAAATTCTAATTCAACCTTTCTGGGTGAATTCCCCAACTCTCTTTTTTCTATTTATTTACTTATTAACCCCAATATGTCCCTGCTTGCACAAGGGATCAATCACCCTGTCCTCTTACTTTGCTTTCAGAATCTTGGTGAGGACCTCCACTTGCAGCCCCTGAGCTGCTGTAGAAGCCTTTGAAACTGTGGAGGGTGTCAAGGTTAATAACACTGGACTCTCTTGAATATTAAGAAGGCTTTTTATTATATACCCACTTTACTCCGGGGGGGGGGGGCTAGCTTACACACACCATCACCAGATAGAGGAGGGGGGAAGCAAAAGGGGGCGGTTAGTCATCTCAGGTTCCAAGGACTGGTTAGGGCACTTTCAGGGCTGTGGGAGCCAAAAGAGCATTAGCATTTTGCATTTGAAATCATCTCTTCTGTTATCCAGGGTTACAGTTGTTCACCCTGAGGGCAGCAGGAGGGGGAATGAGTTCTTTGCCAAGGTCTTAATTCCTACAGCAGGATACCAAGAATTTACACTGCCCCTCCTTTCTGTGAGTCAACAGGTGGTAAATAGGGTCCTTAGGAAACAAAGAGATAGCTTGCCCAGACAAGATTCATTAGCACATCCTGAGGCCCTATGGTCTACTGAACTTAACAGCAAGACCATCTGGCTTCAAAGGGCCAAGTACTCAATGGACAGAGGGTCACACCCCCTCCCTAAGCTTGTGGGTTTTGCCTTTAAAAACACCTGTGCCCAGGGGATGGGGCTTCTCTGTAGCCTTCCTGCTGAGGGAGCCTGTTTGAGCAAACATTTCCCGTTCATTAAAGTCTCCTGCATGTTGCAGCAACTGGATTGGACATTGAGTTCTTGGGAGTACCGACCAAAACTGGGAGACTCTTCATTCTGAGGGTCTTACATTTTAGAGGTTCCACTGAGATTTGGTCGACCCCCAGACTCAATTCCATTGCCAATTGGAGGTAAGATAGAGCTCACAACCTATATGTTTGATGTATGTCTGATGCGTCTGATGTTATGTGTTTTTGACTAGAGTATTTGAATCTGTGCCTGGCCTGCACAGGACTTGTATTGGGTAGAGGACCACAGGGGGAGACAGAGGTGTCCTGAGACCCTAGGTCCTGCCCTGAACAAAAGTACAGGGTTGTTTGGAGGAGTGGAGGAGACGAAGTCTTGCTTCTCTGGGGAACCGACAGCTCTCGGACTCTGCTTCCCTCCTGCTTTGTAACTTTGGTTTGTGTGATATTTGTATACTGTGCTGATTTGTCCTGTTTGTAGGATTGTTCTGTTTGTCACGTTCTTCTGTTCCTACTGTTTGTGTCCATTTCTACTCTGCCCATGGGTCAACAACTAACTACCCCACCTAAGTTTGACTTTAGATCCATTGGAGAGCAGGGCCGGTAGACCCAGGGAGATAATGAGCGAGCTCATCCCATGCCCCCAGGAATGTGGCAGGCAGCCAGAGCCACTGGGGCTGAACTGCAGCAGATAGGCTGAACAGCCTTGGGCTGGGGCAGCCTGGGCAGAGTCATGCAGGAATGGAAGGACAGGGTTATGGGTTATGACTCTGCCACCGCACATGTTTGGCTCTCCAACGCCAGCCTCAAGGGCTGGCCCTTCTCCTCAGATCTTTGTAATTGGAAAACTAACCACCCCTTTTTCTCAGAGGATCCCCAATACCTTACAGGGTAGGTGGAGTTCCTTATGTTCTCTCACCAGGCTAATTGAGATGATTGTTAACATTTTCTGCTTGAGTTTAGAAAAATTTCCCTGCGGCCGATGGGCGGAAATGAGATTGACTTGGGATTCCTTTTGATTCTCCCCAGTTGGAACTTCAACACTGCTGAAGGTAGAGAGAGCTTAAAAATCATGTCCACGCTCTAGAGGCAGGTCTCTGAGTGCCAAGAGATGGCCCACCAATTTGGCTGAGGTAAAGAGAGCACTCCTTTTGACGCTACCTCAGAAGCCCAGAGAGCTGAGTTGGCTCTGGTCTTCACGGGGAAATTGGGCCCCAGATATTAGGAAGAAACTCCAAAGACTGGGAGGGTTAAGAGGCAGAGAAAGTGTATTGAAGGGACATAGAAGAGAAGGAGAGAAAAGACAGAGAAAAGACAATAGAGAGACAGAGAGCAGAGAAAAGAGAAAGAAAACGAGAAAAAGCATGACAGAAGACAGGAAAACAATTTGACTAAAATATCTTGGCCACAGTGGTTAAAGGAAAAAATAGAGAGAGAGAGAGAAAGAAGTTAAAAAATTTAGAATAAGCCCTTGACAGCTAGGGAGCCTGGGCAACAGGACCCCACTCAACAAGGACCAGTGTGCATAGGTCCTAGCTCTAAGAAAAGATAAAATTAAAGGGAGACAGGAGTTTGGACCCTTGTCCCAAGCCCAAGGTGATTCATGGACTACCCAGAGAACAGTGGACCTTGTCATAGGCCGGGTATCCACTAGTTTTAGGTTACATCCCACCAGCCAACTGCTTTTTGCCTTTGAATGGAAGGACCCTGACACATGCAGAACTGGGCAGCTCACCTGGACCTGACTGCCCCAAGGGTTTAAAATTCCCCAATGATGGCCAGTCAAGTAAGAGAATTTCTGGGGACATCTGGGTTTTGCAGGCTATGGATCCCAGGTTTTTGAGACCTTAGCAGCTCCCTGCTGACTATGAAAAAATTCTCCTGAACCCCAGAGCATCAGGAGGCATTTGATACCATTAAAAAGGTCCATCTGAGAACACCTGCTCTAAACCTCCCTGATGTAAACAACCTTTTACTCTTTATGTGGACAAGCATAAGGGAGTAGCCTGGGGAGTTTTGTTCAAATCCCTAGGGCCATGGAACTGACCAGTTGCTTATCTGTCAAAGAAGCCTGATCCTGTAGCCAGGCGATGGCCTGGATGTCTAAAAGCTATTGAGCTGCCAAGTTGACTTTGGGGCATAAAGCAACTATAATGGCCCACCATGCATTGGAGAGCATTGTCTGGCAGCCCCCAACTGATGATGACCAACACCTGCATGACTCACCACCAAAGCCTGCTTCTCACTGAAAGACTGAGAGGATTGTGTTGGCTCCACCAGCCAATCTCATCCCACCACTCTTCTGCCTGAGGAGACTGATGAACCAGTGACTCATGACTGCCATAAACTGTTGGTTTAAGAGACTGGGGTTTGCAAAGATCTTAATGACATCCCACTGGCTGGGGAGATGTTGACCGGTTCACTGCTGGGGGCAGTTAAGGTAAAGAAAGAAAGGTAAAGAAAGGGCTGGGGCAGCAGTACTTCTAGCCTAGCTAAAGAGAAGTCCATAAACATTAATAGGCAGCAGGTATGCTTTATCAGCTGTTCATGTGTATGGGGCTGTCTCAACTGTGGTGGTTAAAAAAATTACTGAAGAAAATTTTCCAAAGATTTAAAATACCTAAGGTAGTAAAATCAGACAATGGTCCAGTTTTTGTTGACCAGGTAAGTCAGTCACTGGCCAAGATATTGGGGATTGATTAAAATTAAATTGTACATGCAGATCCCAATGCTCAGGTAGAAAGAATAAATTAAACCATTAAGGAGATCTTCACTAAATTGACCGCAGAGACTGGCATTGATGATTGGATAGCTCTCCTACCTTTGTGATTTTCAGCGTTAAAAACACCCCTGGACTGTTTGGGCTGAACCCTTACAAATGGCTCTATGGGGGGGGGGGCTCCACTAGTGGAAAGTGCCTCTGTACATAGTGCTGATGTGCTGTTCTCCCAGCCTCTGATTGCTTGGCTTAAGGTGCTAAAATGAGTGAGATAGAGAGCATGGAAGCACCTCCTTGAGGCCTACTCAGCGGGAGACTTGGAAGTTCCACATCACTTCCAAGTTGGAGATCCAGATTACCTGAGATGTCACCACACAGGAAACCTTGAGACTCCTGGTGAAACTTGGTGAAAAGGCCCAATTTGCGGCCGGTCCAGAATATGTCCTCCTCCTTTAGACCCACCCCCATGCCACTCAAGGTCATAGGACCCAGGGATAGCCTCTTACAACTGCTCATTTTTATTTCTCTCTTGTTGCTCACTGTTGCAAAAAAAAAATGTTACTTTTCTTAAAAAATAAATGAGTGCTGTCCAGATTATGGTACTTATATAGCAGTACAGGAGCCTCTGGAGCCAAGAGCAGACTGCCTTTTAATTTCTATCATTCTAAGATTAGAACTATTGATAAAAGAAAAAGGGGGGAATGAAATACAAAAAAGTAAACCCCCCCACTTGAAATAAAGGACAGTATGATCTGGAATTTGCTAACTTCCCCTCAAAAGGCCCTGAGATGGCAGGATGCCAAGAATTCATTGTGCCCCTCCATTCCATGAGTCAACAGGTGGTAAATAGGGTCCTTAGGAAACAAAGAGAAAACTTCCCCATGCAAGATTAATTAGCACAGTGTCCTGACCCCATCGAGAGCACCTTTGGACTCTGATACACCCCCACCCATCCCTATCGCGAGCCTGCCCCCCCTACCCTGGGCCCTACACTGCCCACTGCCCTGCCACTCGGGTTGAGCCCTGGGGCAGAGGTTGAAGCCAACAGTCCTCCCTACTTCGGGGACTTCTCGGGGAGAAACTCTGAACAAAGGAGACCTGCCCATCCACATGGGACCACCAGTAATTTCCACCTGCTTGGTCTCTGACCCCACCTCCAATCCTCTGCTGGAGTCCTGGGCACCTCCCAGAGATCCGCCTATCTCTGCAGGTCCAATCTGAGTTCCTGCCAGCAAGGTACTTGACCCCCAAAACATACTAAAGAAAGAGGCCTCAGCTAGAGAGTGCCAGTTTCAGTGAGATCAGATGATCGTGCAGAAACTTCCCAAGTATTAGCCCAGTCATTGTCCTCTTCTGCCAGCCTATCTCTGCGGGACCACTCTGAGTTTCTACAGGCATCTTCTACTGGATCCTCATCCCTGACCCCATCCCTGGGTCCCTGTCTGCGGAGAGACCTCCTATAAAGCTTGGACCACCCAGAGCTACAGATATTGAACCTCTGACCCACATAAGCCCACCAGGGAAGTACCATAGAGAGAGGGGGAGACCCCACCAACTCCTACTAGAAGAAGCTTTGGGAAGACAGCAATACAAGAAAACACCTAACAACAGAAAGACAAGCATGACACCACCAGAATCTAGGGAAACTACACCAACTAGAAAGGAACACAACAACAAAGCAGAGGAAGTAGAGGGGAACGACTTAAAAATTACCGCCATAAAAATGATAGAGGCCCTCAAAGAAGATGTGAGAAAATCCCTTAAAGAAATGGAGAAAAAAAAAACAAACAAAAAAGTGGAAGAAATGAACAAATTCCTTAAGGAAAGTAAAGAAAGTACAGAAAGCCAAGAAAAAGGAAAAAAAAAAAAAAAAAAAAAAAAACAATTAAGCAGGTGAAGGAAACAGTTCAAGACTTGAAAACTGAAATAGAGAAAATAAAGGCAACACAAACCCAAGGTCTGCTGGAAATAGAAAAACTGGGCAAAAAATCGGGAACTACAGACGCAAGCATAACCAACAGAATTCAAGAGATGGAAGAAAGAATCTCAGGCGCAGAAGATAAACTAGAAGAAATAGGTTCATCGACCAACAAATCCTTATGACAAAACATCCAGGAAATGTGGGACACCGTGAAATGGCCAAACCTAAGAATAATAGGCATAGACGAAGGTGAAGAAGCACAGCGCAAAGGTGCCAAAAACATATTCAACAAAATCATCCAGGAAAGCCTTCCCAATCAGAAGACGGACATGCCCATGAAAGTACAAGAAGCATACCAAACCCCAAATGGTTTGGACCAAAGAAAAAAAGACCCCTCGACATATAATCAATACACCTAGCATACAGAATAAAGAAAGAATATTAAGAGCAGTGAAGGAAAAAGGACAGGTAACATATAAAGGCAGACCTATCAAAATTACACCTGACTTCTCCATGAAAACCCTCAAGGCCAGAAGTTCCTGGATAGATGTTCTACAAGTATTAAGAGAACATGGATGCCAGCCTAGGCTACTATATCCAGCAAAATTCTCAATCACTATAGATGGAGAAAACAAGATATTTAATGAAACAAGCAGATTTTCCCAATACGTATCTACAAATCCAGCCCTACAGAAAATATTGGAAGGAAAACTCCAACCCAAGGAAGTTAACTAAGCCCACAAAAATGGAGGCAACACATAATCTAACTACACCAGAAACCAGGGGTAAAGCAGAAAAAATATACTCACAATACCACTGCTAACAACAAAACTAAAACAAACTAGCATCAACAATCAATGGTTCTTACTCACCCTCAAAATTAATGGTCTTAACTCACATATAAAAAGACAAAGGCTAACAGAATGGATACGAAGACAGAATCCATCCTTCTGTGGCATACAATAAACACATTTAACTTCAAAGATAGACATTACCTCAGGGTAAAGTGTTGGGAACAGATTTTCAAATCAAATGGAACCAAGAAGCAAGCAGGTATGGCTGTCCTAATATCTAACAAGTTAGACTTCAAACAAAAATTAATCAAAAGAGATCAAGACGGTCATTTCATATTCATCACAGGTGAAAGCCATCAACACAAAGTCTCAGTTCTGAACATCTATGCCCCTATTACAAAGGCACCCACATTCATAAAAGAAATGCTACTAAAACTCAAAGCTCATATAAAACCTCACACACTTATAGTGGGAGACTTCAATACACCACTGTCAAAACTAGGCAGGACCACAAATCAGAAACTCAACAAAGAAACAAAAGAACTAACAGAACTTATGTCTCAACTGGGGTTAACAGACATCTATAGAACATTCCATCCAAACACAAAAGAATATACCTTCTTGTCTGCTGAACATGGAACATTCTCTAAAATCGACCACATACTAGGTAGCATAACAAACCTCAACAGATACAAGAGAATAGGAATAGTCCCCTGTAAGTTATCAGATCACCAAGCTTTAAAATTGGAATTCAACAACAACACAAATAGCAGAATACCTGCAAACTCATTGAAACTGAACAATGTGCAATTGCACCACACCTGAGTCAAAGAAGAAATAAGGAAAGAAATTAAGGACTTTCTAATATTCAACAAAAGACAAAAACAAAAGACCCAGGGTAGACAAAACAACCCTATACAATAAAATAATTTCAGGGGACATCACCATTCCTGATGAGGGTGTGAAGAAGACTGCAGAGAGATCCATGTCTGTCGCTATGCACAAAACTCAAGTCCAAATGGATCAAAGACCTCAACATCAATCCAGCCACATTGATCCTCTTAGAAGAGAAAGTAGGAGGTACCCTTGAATAAATTGGTATAGGGGACTGCTTACTGAACATAACTCCAGGGGCACAGACACTGAGAGCAACAGTTAATAAATGGGACCTCTTCAAACTTAGAGGCTTCTGTAAGGCAAAGGACACAGTCGACAAGACCAAACAGCAGCCCACAGACTGGGAAAATATTTTCACCAATCCTATATCTGACAAAGGGCTGATCTCAAAATGTACAAAGAACTCAAGAAACTAGCCAACAAAACACCAAATAACCCTATTAAAAAGTAGGGAACAGAACTGAAGAAAAAATTCTCAATAGAGGAAATCCAAAAGGCTGAAAGACACTTAAGTGCTCCACATCCTTAGCTATCAGGGAAATGCAAATCAAAACAACTTTGAGATAACATCTTACTCCTGCCAGAATGGCTAAAATTAGAAACACCAATGACCACTCTTCCTGAAGAGGATGTGGAGAAAGGGGAACACTCCTCCACTGCTGGTGGGAGTGCAAACTCGGACAGACATTTTGGAGAACAGTATGGCAGTTCCTCAGGAAAATGGGAATTTTTTTAACACAGGACCCAGCAATCCCCCTCTTAGGCATATACCCAAATGATCCACATCCATTCAACAAAGACATCTGTTCAACTATGTTCATAGCAGCACTATTTGTAATAGCAAGAACCTGGAAGCAACCTAGATTCCCCTCAACTGAAGAATGGATAATGAAGATGTGGCACATCTACACAATGGAATACTACTCTGCAGAAAAAAATAACGGTATCTTGAAATTCGCAGGTAAGTGGATGGCACTTGAAGAAACCATCCTGAATGAGGTAACCCAGTCACAAAAAGAGGAACATAGTATGTACTCACTCATATATGTATTTTAAACCTAGATCAAAGGATCACCAGCCTATAATTCACACCACCAGAGGAACTAGGATACAAGGTGTATTCTAAGAGATTCATATAAAACCCTCCCAGAACTGGGAAGCGATGAGTCCCCCAGAGGACAGGGGAAGTGAGGGGGGGGCAGCGAAAGGAGAGAGTACTAGGAGAAAACGAGGGTGAAGAAATGAACACATGTACAAATAGGAAGATTGAGCCTGGTTAGGAATAGAAGACAGGGGAGAGAGAGAGAGAGAGAGAGAGAGAGAGAGAGAGAGAGAGAGAGAGAGAGAGAATAAAAGAGGGAGTCATTATTGGTTTGAAGAGAAAACTGAACCTAAATAAAGGTCTAGAGAACTACAAGACTGCTGTCACCTAACAATTTGAACATCTGTGGAAAGGCTACCATAAATGACCTTCCTGGATAGTGAGATCAACAACTAATTTATCCATGGAGCCCATTATCTAATACCTGTTGGAAACAGGAGCAAACACCCATACATAAGCAGTGAGTCAAACTAGAACCCAGATGCAGATGGAGAGGACAAAACCAGGCTGCAGAAACAAATAGAGACAGATTACATGAACAAGGAGTAGCTAAGGGGCCACCAGGCTGATAGCTGGGAAGCCAGCATGGGACTGACTCAAGGCCCCCTGATTATGGGTCTCAGCCAGAAGTACTGAGCATTCTAAGGAACCTCACACAGTAGAGCCAGGATGTATTCCTGGTGCACAAAAGGACCTTGCAAACACATCCCGCATGGAGGGATAACTGCCTTAACATAGAGACAGGAGAGAAGCCCTAGTACCTACTTCACATGACCTGTCAGATCTATATGACCCCAACTGGATGGCATTCCCCTACATATGGAATTGGAGTGGGGGGGATGGGAGGGGAGGGTGTTTAGGATGCATGTGAGCGACAGAGAGGGTAAAAGGGAGGAATGGAGGGAGGGAGGGACAGAGTGGGAACTTGGATTGACATGTAAAATAATAAATTAAATATAAAAAATGCTTTGACTCCAAAATTTAAGTTGAAGGACAAGTTACTGGGGAAAAGGATTTCTATTTTTGTTTCCACAGAAAATGAAAAGCTGTAGATTCCTTACGAACTAATGTGGTTTGATTAAGGCAGACAGCCTGAAACAGAGTACCAGTTGATCCTACATTCAAAACAGCTGGTCAAGGCAGCCTTACACACTACAGCCAGGATTTCTTCATCTTCTCAGATTCCCCAATGACAGCGCCCCTTACCAGCAGGAAGTAGTTTGGAAAAAATGATGCCCAAATTCCCAAATATTGTCTATAAATGTTTTTTTCATTTAAATGGACTTGGTTATAAAAAAAATTAAAAAAAAAACACTGAATATCAAGAAAAAAATAGCGGTAATAATGACATTTGGAAAGTGTTAGCCTTTCTAAAAAAAAAATGTAAATTCTGAAAATAAATTCTGAAAAATAAATATAAATTCTTTTAAAAAAGATCAATTAGCACACACTGAGGCCCTAAGATCTGTTGACCCTAACACCAAGAGCATGTGGCCTAAAAGGGTCACCAACTCAAAGGACAGAGGGTCACACTCCCACCCTAAGCTTGTGGGTTTTGCCTTTAAAAACACCTGTGCCCGGGGAATGGGTCTTCATTCTATCCTGCATGCTGAGCGAGCCCTTTTGTGCAAACGTTTCCTGTTCATTAAATTCTATTCCATGTTGCAGCTACTATACTGGACATTGAGTTCTTGGCGGTACTGACCAAAACTGGGAGACTCCTTTTTCTAAGGGTCTTACAAAAGTAAGGTCAGAAGCTGGTCAGAATCTCAGCACATGTTGCTGAGTCAGAGGTGTACATCTTGCTGGGTCGTTTCTGCAACTTCTCATGGCTGGGTGAGGGTCTGGTCACTTCACCAATCATTGGGCCAAGCTCCTGGAGTACAATTGAAGTCAGGGAGGAGTAAAAACATGAACAAAGTAATCAAAACTATAAGAAGAAACCCATATAAGGAGCTGACACAAGCTAGTGAGAAATCACACCCTCTCCTGTGATATGTGGAGAACCTGCTTAAGACTCCCTTAAAAAGGGTGACAATGGTTTGTCCATATATGTCCATATATGAGGTCATTAGCAGGGGCTCCACGACTTAACTATAGTGTACAAACTGACTTAGAGGAGCCATTTCTATATGGAGAGATCAGTTGCTCATCCTAGACACAGATATGTGGGTGGAAGGGGGGTAGCTTTGTTCTGCTTCTGTGAGCTGACTTAGAGATGTATTAGGGGAGGCCTTATCTTCTTTGCAGAGTAGATAGGAGGGGGAAGGAATGAGAGTGAACAGTATTGTAAGGTAAAAAATAAATTAATAAAATGATATCATAGTTTGCATAAGCAACCCAAAAATCACCTCCAAGGAAGACCTACAACTGATAAACACTTTCGACCAACAAGCAGGATATAAGTTAAACTAAAAAAAAAAAAATCTGTAGACCTACAATATGCAGACAGAAAATGGGCTGAGAAAGAAATAAGAGAATCATCACCCTTTATAATGTCCACAAACAACATACAGTATATTGAGGTAATGCTTACCAAACAAGTGAAAGACATATATAGCAAGAACATTGTGTCTTTAAAGAAAAAAATTAAAGAAGATAACAGAAAATGGAAAGATTTCCCATGTTCTTGGACAGGTAGGATTAACATATTAAAAATGGCAATCTTGCCAAAAGCAATCTACAGATTCAATGCAATCCCCATCAAAAATCTCAACAAAATTCTTCACTGACCTTGAAAGTATAATACTCAATTTTATATGGAAAAACAAAAGACCCAGGACAAAACAATACCTGTACAATATAGGAACTTCAGGAGGCATCACTATCAGAAGCTTTAAGCTGTACTACAGACTACAGAGCTACAGTCCTGAAAACTGCCTGGTATTGGCACAAAAATAGATAAGTAGACCAATAGAATAAAATCAAAAATCCTGATCTTGACCCACACACACACAAGCACTTGATTTTTAACAAAACAGGTAAAAGTATACAATGGGAGAAAGGTCTGTTCAAATATTTGGCTCAGTATTAAACACCATGAAAAAAATTATAGTTAGGTAATATCTACTACCTCATCAATTGAATATTAGTATTAAATCCTGCAAGGACTTAGTGATCATTAACATAGCAATGCATAAATTAACAAAATTTATCATTAATTTTTGGAGAAGCAAAGAATTTGTTTTCTTAACTTCTCTAATTCCTGCTGACAGGCATATTTTTTTTAAATCCTGGCTCAGAGACCAAAAGAGCTCTTCAGGACTTTTCAGTGCTAGGCCCCAAGTGAGGTAAATCTCATTGTTGCTGAAAACAAATTTCTTCGGCATATAATCATATATGGCAAATTTTAAGAAATGGTACCATTTTTTAAATTAGTTCTTATTTAACTGAAAACCTATCTTATTTTACATACTAATCCCAGTTCCTTCTCCCTCCCTTCCTCCCTTCCCCCCTCCTAAACCACATTAGTACCATAGTAAGGAGATCCTAGACTGGTTTTGTGCACTAAATTAAATTTATTGAGCCGTATTAACACATGTGGTGTTTTATTTACTCTAACAACTTAGTAAGAGATTTGTCACACACACACACACTCACACACTGTATAGGTGTGTGTTGTAGACAGTGTAATTACAATATGGCAGGAAATTAGGAGGTGGCTGCTGAAGTTCCCCATCTTCTGTTTTCTGTCTCATAACAAGAGAACCATGCAAAAATATAAAGACATAACTCTTCCACCAAAAGAGCAGTTCCAATTTTTAATTTCTTTCAGGCTGAATGTTGAAGTAAACAACATACCTTAGAAACATACATAAAAATTAGGCATGGCTTAAAAATGGTGGCAGACATCCAAAAGAAAGGACTTAAAGAGGAAGCATTTGTGGTGTACCACAAATTTTTAACATGAGAATCTGCACTTTCCATCTCCTTTCCTGTGACTGTTCCTTCACTAATCCTATCTTCCTCTTCATGCTTCTCACCTCTGCTGAGCTTATGAAACTTGACAAAGACAACTTTCAATCAGATTTCTGGCAGCTCACACACACACAAGTTGATAAATGAATGAGGACCTTTCTTTCTCCAGGCACTGGGAAGGAAAGGGATGTGGGATCCCAGGGTGGAACTCTTCTCATTCCAAGAACTTCTGAATCCATGCCTAGAATTTTTATAGAAATAATTATGGAAATTTTATAGAAATGTCATATTTAGACATTTAGAACTTTTATGCATACCTTAGTCACTCTGCTTTATTCATTTAGACAATTCGTGGAGAAACTCAGAAAAGGCCCAGAATACTGCAACATGCTTTCTAAGGGAACAGGATCCAAAATCAACAAGGTAGATCTTTGTCTTTGTGATAGACCTAAATCTCCAGAGTCAGAGGGAGCTACACAAAGAAATGTCACAGAACTTGAACCTTGTTGGGAGGGGAGGTGATGCAAGCTTAGCATCACAGTACAGAAGAAAGGATTGGCATTGAATGGAGCTCAAGTCAAACATAAGAAACTGACATCTCACAGAACCAGGATGTATCCCTGCTGCAGGAAAGTACTTTGAGAGCACATTCCCCATGGTGGGGATAATCCTTTAGCACAGATCCATGGGGGAGGGCCTAGGCCCTACCTCAAATGACTTGACAGACCTTGATGAACCCTCATGGAAGGCCTCACCCTGTCTGGGGATTGAAATGGTTGGGAGGATCAGAGCGAAAGGGAAATAGGACTTATGTGTAAAAGAAGAAAAAATATATTAAATTAAAAAAAGATTCTAATGTCTCTCCCAACTTGTTTTCTTTCCCCCTTTGCTGACATTAGCACTATTCTAATTCTCCATTTTGTTTTTGTGTTGCAGACAATAAATAGACAATAAATATAGCAAACTGCTGAAACAGTATAGCAAGGATTATGCAAAATACCTGCCAGATAAGGTCGTCAACAAGTGAGCATGAAGACAGAATGTTTTTGTATCACTTAGTCAACCTGTGACCTGGGACTGTGTTTTCCTGTTCCAGTGGAAGTTTTGATCGAAGAGATACACTCTAGCTCTACACATACTTGCAAACACATGGGCTTGTACCTACACAAGTCAACACACACACACACACACACACACACACACACACACACACACACAAGCACATGGATGTGCACAATCATACAAACACCCAAGGTTCATTAGGGTACTCAGAACATTGAGACAGAATTGTCACTTAAAACAGCTATGCAGTAACTGAGTAAGGGAGTCATGGTTGTTTTTCATAGTACCAGGGTTATGAAGGGGAATAGACTCCATGATGAGATGTCAGACCTGGACACAACTGCAGGTTGTTCATCTCTTTGCTGGCAAGTCTATTCTTCTCAGTTTTGAATTATTACACTCATCCCATTTCTCTTTCTATAGGGAGAGAGAGAGACAGAGAGAGAGAGAAAGAAGAGGCAGAAAACAAGGCCTTCTATGAAGATGTAAGGAATACCAACAAAACTCCTCAGACTTTGTCAAATGGAGTGCTCTTCTGGATAGGACGGTGGATGGAGTTGATAAAGACACAAGTGGGGAGGTGGTCCCCAATCTCTCATTGGCATTTAAAAGTGCTGAAGTATCTTCAGAAGAAAGCTTTGTTATTAAAACAGCAGTGGTGTGTGGTCCACAAGAAGCCTTCAAAGAGATCAAAACGAACACATCATCAGACAAACATGAAGGAAAGTTTAAGGTGGTGGAAAGCCCAGGTAAGTCAACACAGGTTTAAAGACTTATTTTTAAATAGACCCTATTGCATCTGGGTCAGCTACACACATTTGTGACTACAAGTCACAAGTCAAGTAAGGTGGTCTGTTGAACAGGTATCTGAAGTCTAGAGCACTGAGAAGCACAGAGAAAACTTCATCCCCTTTTCCATGTCCCCTTTCTTTGTCTTGCCTGGATCCACTTTGCTGTAGTAACAGAACCTTGTGTGACTGGTGTTCTCTTTCCTTCCTGCCACCTTGACTTCCTGTAAAAGAGGCCTTTAACTTAGTTTAAGCCACATCAGTTTCTTCAAAACTCGTTACATACGGATCCTCATCTTTTCAGAGCCCTGTAGAGATTAGAGGAAGCACATTGGGAAAATAATTAATCATATCCCATAGTAAGGAATGTGCTGTGCAGTGTTACTTTCTAAAAGTCAAACGCTCAGTTAATACAATGACATAAGGGAGAGATGTGAAGGAGAGAGACATTTGGTTGTATGAGATTATGTTTTCAGCATTAGTTATATCTTTGTAGGAAATTCTCAAGTAGATCAGGGAGATAATGACACTGACTGAAGTACTAGCAGTGACAGTGTCAGAACCTGGGACGGGATCTCCAGAAAGCACCCAACACCTGGGTGTGGTTGGCCATGGCTACATTCAAAGTTCTCTTCAGGTGACATGGGGCAGGGAGACAGGAGAAGACACGGAGCACAGGGAAATTCTATTGGACTAAAAGGGCCAGGGAAGGCCAGAACTCCAGGCAGTCTGCTCACATCTGCAGATGTGCTGAAGCACCTGTTCATCTTTGCCCACACATGAATATGCACATTCTGAAAAATGCACACAGATCATAGGCATGTGTAGACACACAGGTCATATATGAAGGGTTTCAAAAGGGAACTCCAATAATATTGCATGGAAAAGTTCTCATATATGTCATCTCATTAGTTTATTTGATTTTATTGATTATTTGTATCATCATATGGCTTACAGCCTGAATAGGCCTCACTTGAGAGCCTGGCACCTCACCAAAGAAATGGTGAAAATCCAAATGTGCATACACTAGGCTGGATTTTCACAAGTTTCTAAAGTATTGGTTGGATCTTGTCTTATCTGGCATGAGTCAAAATCTCTTCTTGAGTGAGAACCTCAAGCCAAATTGCAATTACCTTCTTAATTAGGCAGAAGTGAAAGTCAGCCTTTCCTAGCTGTGCATTCAGCAATCCACACATTTCCATATGGAGTTGAGTCAGTCTTAGCCACCCTTGGGCCTGTGCACTCAGCAATCTACACATCTGCATAACATAAAGTCGGTGCATGAGTAAGCTTTTCTGTCCCTATTGGACTGTAGAAACAACCAGGAAAGAGTGAGTGGCCCCAGCTACATTGAGAAAACTCTACCAGGGACTTTGTGGAGCTTAGTGCACCATCTTCACTCAAAATTGGAGTGTAGTATGCAACATTTTTAGTTTGTGTGTTCACATGAATGGCCATGTGAATTCCAGAACTCTAGAATCTCAAGGGTCTCCACCATCCTTACAAAATATCTTATTTGGGACTGTCTGTGGTACTATGACCTTGAGAAAGACTGTGTATGTTTCTATGTAATTGCAACCTCTCAAAATATGACAGGGTTTCTGTAGCCTCATAGATCTTGCAGGAAGCAAATGTTCATTACAACTGAACTTGCCCTCCAAAAGCTTTTTTCAAGGTAGAGGCTCTGGAATTCTAGTAGTTAGGCTCCCTATATATATCTGTTAAACCAAATTGGGACATAGCTTCTAATAGTTCTTTTTCCTCTGGCCTCTGCAGGAAATGCACTCATATATGTAATCCCACATACAGACACACACACACACACACATACTTGTAATTTTTAAAAATACTGTAAAAATGGTCTATATATACAACTTCCCACATTTATGGCATGAAAGAAAAAGGAGTCTATTTAGGGGAACAAGAGGGAACTAGATGGAAAGAAACACAGGAGAGTCACTGTAGGTGAATACGGTAGAAAAGTAAATCACACACACACACACACACACACACACACACACACACAAAGACACAAACACAATTTTATACAAAAACTCATTTTGTATGATAAGTTTAACAATTTTTAAAAGGTGTTCCATATAAATAAAAGGCAGGTTGGGTAGTCAATGGAGACAGAGGAAAACCAAGTCAAACTGCACATGTAAAATGTCTTAACTAAATTTAAGAACCAACAGATAGGGGCTGGTGAGATGCCTTAGGTTGTGAATACACTTGACAAGGAGTCTGATGATCTGAGTTTGGTCCCCAAAACTCAAATGACAGAAGCAGGAGTAACTATCAAAAGTTGTCTTCTCAGCTCCACTTGTGCACCATGGTATGCAAATGTGTGTACACACACAAATAATAACATAAAAAAACTCAAAAGAAGTTAATAGGTGGATTTGTTATTGATTAGAAGTATCTGAACGGAAGCCAGGAGGTATGCCCTTTTAGTCCCAGAAATAGGTAGGCAGAGGCAGATAGATCTCTGTGAATTTCACGCTAATCTGGTCTACAAAGAGAGTCTAGGCAAGATCCAAAACCACAAAATAAAAGTAGCTGAACAGGGAATAAGGACAGTTGAAAACAAAATTGAACCTAAAGCATAAACAACAAAAAGGATATAAAGATATACATGAGACATGGTATGATGTCATAACACATGGGGATTAAGATATGGCACAGTGGTTACAAGCACGCAGAAGACCTGGGTTCAGTTCAGGAATCATCCATACCACTGTCCAGTACCAGAATATCTAAACACCCTCTGCCTGCTCCAAGGGAAATATACACACATAGTACACAGAAATGCATGCAAGTACTCTCAAATTCATCTAAGGCAGAATCTAATTGTTCTTGTTCTCATATACTTTAAACTTAAATCAAAGATATGTATCTGTAGTTCTAGAAAAAGTCAGAGTAGAAAGAACAGCACAGAGACATTTTTTAAAACAACAAACAAAAAACCGAGGCATGAAAATCTTTCATAGCACCAGACCTACCATTGTCATGAATTGCATCCATGACACCTTATACCAGGATAAATAATCATGTGACTCTTAAGACCATGCTGTTAATGAAAGATGGCTTTACCATTTTCACTTGTGCTTGTTAAAGTACAAAACAGACCCAGCCATGACAAAAAAGGAGAAATCTTGTTTCACACCAGAAAACAGTTGATTCAAATACATACATGAAAGGTATGTAGGTGTAGGAGTTGGGGAAGGGGCACAGTACCCATGCATGTTGAGACCAGAGACCAATGCTAGGTGTCTCCTTTAGGTGTCCTGCACTTATAAAAAAAAAGAAAAAAAGAAAGAAAGGAAGGAAGGAAGGAAGAAGAAAGAAAGGAAAAAAAAGAAAGATGCATATGGGTGCTTTTGTCTGCATATGTGTGTGTATCACATAAGTTCAGTGCCCTTAGGAGACAGAAGAGGGCACTAGATTCCCTGACACTTGGGTTATGTGCTGCTTGTGAACCACCAAGTAGGTTCTGGAAACTGACAAAGGTCTTCTGATTGAGTAGCAGGTGTCCTTAAAAACATTGAGCTATCCCTCCAGACCCTCCTCCATGTCATTTTTTGAGACTGGTTTCTCTTCAGCTACCTTACACCTTGCCATGCTGAAGGGCCAACTTGCTCTGATGCCTGGATTTTATGTGGTTTCTGAAGTCAGATTTTCAGGTTTACACAGACAGTGCCAACTTCCTGCACCCCCATGTGTTTTCTGATGCTGCCTGCCCAAATCCAGAGTTACAACTTCACTCTAGAGTTAAGTCTTCAGTTTTCATACAAGGGTAAAATGACTGATGTCCTATGTAGAAGTTTAACAATCTAGGTAGGTTAGGGCATGAAACCTTCATGCATTTGACTTCACAGATCAGAGCTAACATATCTATCCCAGTCTGCCTCCTTCCTCAAGTAGAATAATGTTCCCCACACCTGCCTGTCCTATGGAAGTTGGGAATGAACAAGAGGTATCAAAACTATGACATGAACCTCATAGTAAAGAAGCTTGACCCTACTCACCAGCAATCTCTCCTGCTGCCCTCTCACTGAGATCATTCCTATTGATATTCTGGAAGATTCTGATGGTCACATCCCAGGCTTTCTTCTCTATGAATCTTCACTAGTAAGTTGGGAAGATCTTCCGATGAGCCGTCTTCACTTTGTTCCAAGAACTATGTTTCAGTTTATACTTCATGATTTCAAGCTCAAAGGCCTCTTGAACTCCATGAACTTTGAGAACATTCAACAAGTATAAAAAAAAAAAATAGTCAGGCAGTAGTGTTATATAACATTAATTCCACTCACCGGCAGTCTAAACTCTATGAGTTTTAGCCCAGCAAGGTCTATAAAGTGATTCTAGGACACAGTGGACTACACAGGGAATCTTGTTGCAAGAAATGAAAGTAAATAAATACACTAAATAAATAATAAATTAATGATTTACCATGGTCCTATACACCTTTAAACCCTGCACTCAGTAGGCAGAGGCAGGATTATCTCCCAGCTTGAGACAGTCCATGGAATACAAAATGAGACACTGTCTCCAAATAATAAATAAATAGATAGATAAATAAACAAATAGGCAGGAATGAAATAACAAAAAAAAAAGTATAAATGAACAAAAAGAATCAGCTAGCAACTGGAAAACACATCTGATGTCCAGCAGGTGTCAGAAGAAGAGGTTGTCACAACTTTCAATCCAGTCTAATGATGGTTTTGTTCCAAAATAAGGGCTCTTAGAGAACAACAGCCCTTGTCTTCTTACTTCTTTTCATTTAAAGGATTTTGTTTTCTGCTTTAGAGATCAGTCCCTGGGCCTTGGGCATGCCACACAACCATTCTCACCACTAAGCTAAATCTTCAACCCCTGACAGAAAAGCTAAAGGCTAATTTTAACAGGTGAAAAATTCCTCCCTAAGACTTTGGATTCCAACATATTCATCAATCAACTGGGTCAAAAAGAACTCAGCTTGATTCTTCCAGAACTTATTTTACACCCACACCCATGCTCACAAATCCATATGTCCTTACACATAACACAACACACACACACACACACACACACACACACACACACACACACACACACACAGGGTATTTAAGACAGGGTTTCAATGCATACCCATGGTTGTCCTGGCACTAACTCTGTAGACCTGGATGGCCTGGAACTGACGTTAGCCTGCCGCTGCCTCCCAAGTGCTGGGATTAAAGGTAAGACCCACCAATGCCCTGTGAACACACCCACCACCTTTTCATTCATTATTTTATGTGGTATAGGGAGCTGGGTTCAAAGGCACAGGACACAAGATCAAGTATTTCCTTTATATACATAATAATATTGACTTTGAGGCATGCCTAAGCACTTGATCTCTGATAATATGACACAGTGGGGTGTGCATCACCAGATCAGAGCTTAATTTTTAAAGTGTTTTCTGTCTGCTCTAAAACCACTGCAGTGCTCACCTTGCTTCTCTTTTGTGCTCACATACCAACGCCTTAGGTTTGTGATACTGCATGCACCTACGGAGGTTTTTATGAGAGGAAGGGTGAAAAGCCAGGCAGTGGAAGGGAGCAGGGTCCTTGGCAGCACTTATTCAGGTAGGCAGGGGCCAGCACAAGCTAAAGGACTTGCACTCAACTCTTCTAGTTCTCCTGAGCGACACTAGTTCCCCCTGGGGATAATACACACTCATCCTGACATCTATTCTAGTCTAGAGATTGAGTCGGGTGGCTTCACACTCTGGGTCTCGATTGCTTTTATGCACTCTGAGCCAATTCCCTAGAAAGTGGTCTTGGGTCTCTGTTGTGACAGGTATCCTGATTCAGCTTCCAATTCCTGGCCATCTATACTCGTACCCTTCTCAAATTCTTGTCTGTCCTCCAGCTCACCCTTCATTGTCGGCCAGCTTCCGGAGCTCTCCCAAGAAGTCTACTTGATTCAAGCCTCACTCACTCCTTCCCTTTCTTTGCTGTGTTCTGCAGCTTTAAGCCACCAGGGATCTTTCTTGTTGAAATTTCCTCTGGAAAATCCTCTGTGCCCAAGAAACAAAGTAAGCACAGCCCACACACACTTGCTCCAGGGTCATCAATAGACCTGGACCAGACTGGATTTATTTCCTTGCATGATGTCATAGGGCCGCTTCGGCCTCTGGCTAGACATGTGCCTTGGGTTTACCTCCATGGCAAAGTGGCCCCTTCAGTGGTGGGTGGGGTCTGTTTGTTGTGATCTCTTCAGTTGTTGTCTCACCCTGACTGCAACAGTGGTGCTCCTGGTCAGGATAAATGAATATAGGAGGCCTTGAGAGCTTGCTTGGAGGTTCTAGCAGGGGAGCGCAGCTACTCGTATACCCTTGACCGAAGACCGATCCTCCTCTATTCGGGGAAGGTCGTCCTCTTCGACCAAGCGCGCAGCATCGGGAGGGACGCACTTGGAGCCTCAGTACAGAGTACTGACATGCAGAGCTGCAGGTTGCGGAACGAGGATAACATGGAAAACCAGCATCTGCTAGGTCGGTTGGTTATTTATTGTGTTTAGTTCTATGCTTGTGTTATCACCATGTCACGTATTGGAGGTCAGAAGAGAATGTACAATAGTTCCTTCTTTTAATTAGATAACTAATCAGTAACAATAGTGTACCACCTCAACCATGGCTCTGCCTCTACCCAATTCGCTTTCAGTCAGTCCCTCCAAATGAAAAGACCTCACTACCACCCTCCTCTCCACTCTCCCCACCACCACCTTACTCTCTCTCTCACCACATTCACCCTGCCACCCTGGGCTCCAGCCTCCAGGCAGAGCTGATTTCTCACCCTCTGCAGCTTGGTGGAGATCCAGTCTTTGCAGAGGCCAGGAGCTCTGCGCATGCTTAGTTAGGTGTGGGCGGGTACCTGTGGAAAAGACAGTTGGGAGGGTTGGAATTCTGGCCTCTGAGGCCTTGAAAACTGTGTTTCAGTGTGCTGTCAGCTGCCTTCTCTGATCCAGCAGGAGGAGAAAACTGCCACTTATTCCCAATTCAGAGGCAGTGGATCGAGACCTGCGATAGCCATAATACTCTCCCGACATCTGGTTAAAATTAGATTTAGAATCACTAGGGCCCAGCCGGACATTCATGACAAGAGCATGTCTCCCCACACCAAGGCTTTGCGGTTATTCTGACAGTCTGAATTTGCCAAATCAGCTTTTACCCTCAAACACAGCACATGCCTTCTTTCTTTTAGATGGGACAGACGGCAGGTATCCATAGGTTCTGACTTCCAGGCTGTGTAAGCGGTGGAATTTCCTTGTCTGGTTTTCATTCTTTTCTCTCTTTCTGTCAGTTTCTATTTCTTTCCTCTCTTCGTGGATTATCCTCAAACATATTACAGTTAAATGAACAAATGCATCCTTTTACTTTAGTAAACAAACAGAAAATATTATTTGAATTAGCTCTGGTTCAAAATAGTACAAATGCTTTTCATATTTCTATATATCTGTATCTATAGATATGTGAGAAGTTGCCCCCACATTATTGACTTGGGGATTTTACTTTTTCTATTTTGAAGAATTTTCACATTTAGTTTCAGGTTTTGATAAATTTCATGGAACTACAAAGTACAATTAACACGAATTGATTCCAGGTGTAAGTTTACTGTTCTCCAGGGCCTTAATGTTTGCTCAAGCTCCACCAATCTCTTGTTTCTTCCTAACTGCTCATGTCTCACTTCCCTGTTCTTAGAGAATTTACATTAGGAGTCTGTAAATGTTAAATTATCCTCTGCTGCTTTAAGATGTTCTTTCCCTAGGCTCTCAGTACTTCTATAGCACAGAACTTTATCAAGAACCAGAGTGTCCTGTCTGAAATACAACACTCAAAAATGGTTAGCACCTGTAGTTCCCCATCTGTGTTTAGTTTCTGACTTCTCTAACTGCTGCCAAGTCAGCAGATGCAAACACAGGTGTTCCAAAGGAATGGTACATCCTATATCCTGAAATCCTCCAACTCCTTTTCCATGGGTCACTAGGAAGGCTAATCTTGGTTGTCAACTTCACACCCAATTAAGAATTTGCCTCTTTCATGTTGGCCTGTGGGCATGTCTGTGGGACATTTTCTTGGTTCACAATTGATGTAGGAGTGCCTGCCCACTGTGGGTGGTACTGTTATTCCTAGGCAGGAAGGCCTGTGTTGTGCAAAAAAAGTAGCTGAGCTTCAGGCAGGGAGGAAGCCAGAGAGCAGTGTGCTCCCTTGGTTTCTGTTTCAAGCTCCTCCATTGAGCTGCTGAAGTGGCTTCCTTTGGTTCTAAATCACAAGCTTTTATATGAAGTAAACCCTTTCTTCCCCATGCTGGTTCTACTTATATTTTATCACAGCAATAGAAAGCAATTTCAGGGTATGTAATTATGCCATCCTTTTTTTCTTTTCATTTAATGTCTGTTTCCTTCCTAATGTATTTTTTATTCAATTACATTTTTTCATTCTATTGGTTTTTCAATCGATTTATTGTAATTGAAATGTTTATTGCATAAAGTGTGGGAAAATGATTTGTAATGCAAAGCAATACTGTTTTCAACCCTTTCCATCCTCAGTTGTCCACAGGGGTGTTCTATGACAATTTTGTGATAGCGAACATGGAGAAGCTTTCTGTGAAGAGGATATGCTTGTTCTCTGGGAAAATAATGACGCATGAGGGTGGAAACTGGGGAAGGTCAGCTAGTAGCCAATTGGGTAACAAGGGGCCTTGCCTAGCTGAGACACAAGCCCATTGTGTGCCTAGTGTCTTGGTTGACACAATTGTTTCTTCTTGGCTCCTTGTATGTGCTTTCTCCAAAGACACCCTGGTGGTATGAGTGCTCACTACTCTTAGGTAATGAACTAACAAATCAGTTACTGTGCTTCTGGTATATGAGTAGTTGTTCATGGGCATTAAAGCATACCCAGTTCCCTGAAACAGTCTCTGGAGTGCTTCATCTGCCTGCCCTCAACTGGCCCACCAGTATTACAGTCTGGGGAGGGCAAACAATGACTCTAATGATACTTTTCAGGGAAAGAAGGCTATAGTTTGGATTATATCACACTGATTGGAAAGACACTCTTGTTTTATTTCTCAATGTCTATATGTCATATGTCAACCAGAGGCAGAGATAATGTTCCATATTTCAACTTTCTTTATGTGAACCTGAGAAATGAGAACATAGGCAATGTTAATGATTTTTTTTATAGTATAATTTCATAGGTTTCAAAACAGGTAACTTGGTAACTTTTTCAGACAGATAATTATGTTGATAGCACTGTAGGTGTGTGATGTGTACTGAATATTAAAGATAAATTTTCCCAAGACTATCTGCCAACAGATGCTAGCTGCTCAAAGTATCTACATGCATGCTCTATTACCAGCTCTCTGTGTAGCAGGACATGACCTTAATTCAGAAAAAACTAGAGCCTCCTCCATGAGCCCATTCCTTGGGTGTTAGTGTAGAGAAAAGAAACTCTATGACGTCATTACTTGTTTGAGGAAGGCATTTTCATTTTAGTATGACTTTAGTCTTACACTGGCAGTACAAAGACATTGCAGAGACCTTTTCAGATGCAACACTGGAGTGACTTCCCACTGTTAACTCACTGTCTTAGACTGGATGTGTCACACAGAATGAGTCAATCTTACACATGATTAGGAAATGAAATCCAAATTTCACTCACATTAGACTTTACCCCCAGCTCCCTTTCTTTTTACATGTGAAAGTGTGAACTCAGGCTTCACTTCTACAAACTGTGTGCTTGAGTTTACCTCATGTATGGAATTCCTGGGAATGAGTAGATTAGAGAGCAGAGGACAAACCTCTCCATAAGAAAGCTCCCACATTTTTAAAAGAAAATATTTTTCCTATATTTATTATTTTCTCTTATTTTACACTTCAACCCCAAGTCTCTCTCCTTCCTTCCATCACACCCTTTTTATCCCCCCCTCCAGTCCCATTCCACGTCCCCACCCATAGAGAAGGTGATGCCTTCCAGGAGGGATCAAAAAAAAATCTGTCAAGTCATTTGGAGTAGGGACTAGGCCCTCCCTTCTGCCTCTAGGGTAAGGGAGTATCCCTCCAGGGCCAATGTGCTCCCAAAGTCTTTTCCTGAACCAGGGATACATCCTGGTTCCACTGTCAGAGGTCGCTTAGACAGTCCACACCTTCTAACTGAGACCCATGTTCAGGGGGTCTGAGTTGGTGCAATGCTAGTTTCCCAGGTATAATCTGCACATCCATTAGCTCCTCCTTGTTCAGGTCAGCTGTCTCTATGGGTTTCTGTAGCCTGGTCTTGCCCCCATTTTCTTATCACTCCTCTCTCTCTGCATTTGGATTCCAGTTTTATTCAGTGTTTAGCTGTGGGTGTCTGCTTCTGCTACTAGATGAGGGCTCTATGATGGCAAATGAGTTCCTCATCAATCTCATTATCATGGAAGAGCATTTATAGTTGCCTTTCCTCTGTTGCTCAGATCATTAGTTGAGGTCATCCTTGTAGGTCTCTGAACACTTATAGTCAGTTTTCTCTTTTATGTTATCCTTTATTTTTGCTCTCTTATCCTCCTGAGTCAATCTTCCTAGTCCCACATGCTCTCCTCTCAGCCCCTTCTCTTTGTACTTGCTTGCACTCCACTTACTGCCCACCCTCACTCCCTATAGTCTCAGGAGATATTGTTCCTTTCCCCTACTATGAGGGACCTTGCATGAATCTCTTTGGTTCCTCATGTATCCTAGTTTCTCTAGCAGTGTGGATTATAGACTGGTGGTCCTTGGCATTATGTATAAAATCCATATATGAGTGAGTACATTCCATATTCCTGATTTGTGAGTGGGTTACCTCACTCAGAATGGTTACTTCAAGTTCCATCCATTTGCCTGCAAATTTCAAGATTCCATTTTCCCCCCACTGAGTAGTATTCCATTGTGTAAATGTACCACATCATCCTTACCAATTCTTTAGTTGAGGGACATCTATGTTGCTCCCAGGTTATTGCTATTATGAATAATGCTGCTATGAACATAGTTGTACAGATGTCCTTATTGCATGAATGTGGATCAATTTGGTATATGCCTAAGAGGGAGATTGCCAGTTCCTGTGGTAGACTCATTCCCATTTTCCTGAGGAACCGCCATACAGATGTCCAAATTGGCTGTACAAGTTGGCACCCCCACAGGCAGTGAAAGAATGTTTGACTTTCTCCACATCCTCTTCAGCATAAATTGTCATTGGTGTTCCTAATTTTAGACATTCTGGCAGGATTAAGAAGGTATCTCAGAGTTGTTTTGATTTGCAGTTCCCTGATGGCTAAAGATGTTGAGCACTTTAAGTGTCTTTCAGCCATTTTAGATTCCTCCATTGAGAATTCTCTATTCAGTTCTGTACCCCATTTTTAATAGGGTTATTTGGTGTTTTGGTGAGTAGCTTCTTGAGTTCTTTGTATACTCTGGAGACCAGCACTCTCTCTGATATGTGGTTGGTGAAGATCTTTTGCCAGTCTGTGGTCTTGTCAACTGTGTCCTTTGCCTTACAGAATCTTCTCAATTTGATGATGTCCCATTTATTAATTGTCGATCTTAGTATCCTTGCTACTTTTGTTCAGTTCAGGAAGCTGTCACTGTACCAATTCATTCAAGGGTATCATCTACATTCTCTTCTAAGAGGTTCCGTGTGGCATGATTTATTTTGAGGTCTTCTACAGGTCACCATCCTATTATGCCAGCACCATTTGTTGAAGATGCTTTCTTTTTTTCATTGTACCATTTTAGATATTTTGATAAAAATCAGTTATTTGTCGGTGTATGCTTTACTATCAGGAATTACAATCCTATGAATTATAGGTTCATCTTCATGACTTGGTCTGTGCATTTGGAGAAAGTTAAAGGAGTCAATATTATGCATGGGAATGTTCTATCTTCCTGATTTTGCAGTGGCCTTTTCAGTACTATGTTATCATCAATCTCTGTAAGTAGTTTGTGCAGTGGGCATAAAATAAAGTTTATGTGATTCCCAACTCAAAAGATTAGAAGTTCAAAATATATCATTATGCCTTGTTTTTATGGATTTTATTGTTGATTATTTTTTTCAAAAACCCATACATTTTAGTTAAACTCACATGAAATGTTTCTTATGAGAATGGATTGACAACTGGTATAGAGTTATTCTTGTATTCTGTGGGATGGAGTATTCCTCGTTATGTCATAATCTACATTTATACGCTATGGAAAATAATTAGTCAGTGATTTATTTTAGGATGGAAGCTTCATTAAATGAGTATCATGAGGATACTCACATGATTTTTCTAGTGTTCCTTAAAGATTTAGTTATTTATTTATTCGTTCAATGGCAATGTTGGAATGCTGAATGGTGTTTATTGGGTGGATGGAGTGGGCTTATATACTGACTCACAGCACAGTGGAAAATAACAGACTTATTAGGTTTAGCTCCTCCCCACCAGGTGTGTGTTAGCATAACAGGAAGAGTACCAATGACAACTCTGGGTTGTGGATGGGGGCAGGAAGAGTACCAATAGTAACTCTGGATCAAGAAGTTGTGGCCAACAGCTTCAGGCTTGCTCAAGATACCAGGCAGAGCCCTACTAATCTCAAATTCCACCTTCTCAGAAAAGTCTTCATTAACTACCTTTTATAAATCAAGTATTCTTCCTGCCCAAATAGTTATAGTCACATATTTTGATTTAAGGAGTGGTGTAAGGGGTAGGTTTTTCCGCCAGCCTGGCCGGTCTTATCCAGTTGCCACACCGACCCCAAATAACACACAGAGACTCTGTATTAGATATACTGCTGTTGTCCAGGTAGTAGTTTCTTTTTGGCTAGCTCTGTCTTAAGCATTAACTCATTTCTGTTAATCAACATTTTTCCTCCAGGCCTTAGACTAAAAGGGGAATTATAGTGGGATATTCACTTTGTGTCCTTCTGTGGCACTGACCACGCCCATTGAGGGTGGACAGGGGCAGAAGTGACCCATTGAAGGAAGTCTGAGTAGGAGGAAGGTGTTTTATCTCCTTGATCTGTAGTTACAGGTCCTTGTTAAGTGTCTACCTTGGTTGCTGGGAACTTAGATCTGGTTTTCTGGAAGTCAAAGGAACATTCTTAATCACCAGTTATCTCTCCATCAGCTCTAGCATTACACACCGACAGAAACTAACTCTGCCAGTCTCAAAGATGCTTTCTGGGATTGAAGCAGTGAGAGAGGCCTGTAAATTCTAACATGCCAGAAGCTGAGACAGGAATATTACACTTCTGAGCTCAGCCTAGGCTACATAGTAAGTGTCTGGGCAAAACAGGGTAATTTTGACTTCAGAGGGGAAAACTAATTAAAACAAAACAAAACAAACAAACAAACAAGAGTTCTGAGACCAAAGCCAACTAAAGCTACTCTCTGCTTTTACTCATACAGAAGATGGAAGAAATCCTTACATGAAGTGATAAAAGTACTTCGTAGTTGAAACAGAAGTATAATCCTGTTACCTTTACACAATGTGACTACTAATAATGTGTAGAGAGCTTTTAAGCTGTGGGCGGGCTTTCCCTGGGGTCAGAAGATTTTTCATGGTTCCTGAATAAACTGCTTAAAGAACAGTCGGAGCATTGTGTCTTCCTTGCTGATCGAGGTGGTCACAACAATATTGTGAATGAATTCTACAACTGCCAGGGCCATATGAGTCCCTTGCTTTAAAATAAATAAATAAAAATAATAACAGAGGGTTATGGAAGATGCCTTTAATACCAGCACGCAGGAGGCTGAGGCAGGCAGGTCTTAGAGTTAAAGGCCACCTAGACTACAGAGTGAGTTTCAGGTTGAGCAGGGCTGTCAAACACAGAAACACCTTCAGCAAACTAGCAGGATACAAGATAAACTCAAAAAAATCAGTAGCCCTATTTTTTTCAGACAACAAAGTGGCAGAGAAAGATATCAGAGAAACATCACCCTTTACAATAGCCACAAGCAACATAAAGTATCTTGGTGTAACGCTTACCAAACAAGTAAAAGACCTTTATAACAAGAACTTTGTGACTCTAAAGAAAGAAATTAAAGAAGATACCAGAAAATGGAAAGACCTCCCATGCTCTTGGTTAGGTAGGATAAACATAGTAAAAATGGCAATCTTACCAAAAGCAATCTACAGATTCAATGCAATCCCCATTAAAATCCCACCACAATTCTTCACCGACCTTGAAAGGATAATAATCAACTTTATATGGAAAAACAAAAGACCCAGGATAGCCAAAACATCCCTATTCAATAAAAGAACTTCAGGAGGCATAACCATTCCTGACTTTAAGCTCTACTACAGAGCTATAGTTCTGAAAACAGTCTGTTATTGGCATAAGATTAGACAGGTAGACCAATGGAATTGAATTGAAAATCCTGATATTAATCCATGCACCTATGAACACCTGATTTTCGACAAAACAGCTAAAATTATACAATGGGGCAAAGACAGCATCTTCAACAAATGGTGCTGGCACAATTGGATGAGGGTGTGTAGAGGACTGCAGATAGACCCATGTCTGTCGCCATGCACAAAACTCAAGTCCAAATGGATCAAAGACCTCAACATCAATCCAGCCACATTGATCCTCTTAGAAGAGAAAGTAGGAGGTACCCTTGAACAAATTGGTATAAGAGACCGCTTCTTGAACATAACTCTAGGGGCACAGACACTGAAAGAAACAATTAATAAATGGGACCTCTTCAAACTTACAAGCTTCTGTAAGGCAAAGGACACAGTTGACAAGACCAAACGGCAGCCCACTGACTGGGAAAAGATTTTCACTAATCCTATATCCGACAAAGGGCTAATCTCCAAAATATACAAAGAACTCAAGAAACTAGTCACCAAAACACCAAATAACCCTATTAAAAATGGGGTACAGAACTGAAGAAAGAATTCTCAGTGGAGGAAATCAAAAAGGCTGAAAGACACTTAAGAAAATGCTCCACATCCTTAGCTATCAGGGAAGTGCAAATCAAAACAACTTTGAGATACCATCTTACCCCTGCCAGAATGGCTAAAATTAGAAACACCAGTGACACCTACAGACTAAGCTAGGATATCTGAATCTTCTTCGAATCCCCCAAGACAGCGCCCCTTACCAGCAGGAAGTAGTTTGGAAAGAACGACGCCCAAATTCCCAAATATTGTGTATAAATGTTTGTTTTCATTTAATTGGACTTTGTTATATAAAATTAAATAGAAATAAAAAAAATTAAGACAAAATAAATAAATAAATAAATAAATAAAAATAACAGAGGGTTATGGAAGATGCCTTTAATACCAGCACACAGGAGGCTGAGGCAGGCAGGTCTTAGTGTTAAAGGCCACCTAGACTACAGAGTGAGTTTCAGGTTGAGCAGGGTTGTCAAACACAGAAACCCTGTCATGAAAAACTACAAACAAACAAAGACCTCCTTAAGTCTCCCTACAGCCATTACCTCAGCTATTTCAGGTGCATTTCAGACTCCCTAGTCCCTCTTATACCAGAGCCCTCTCCAGGACAGCTTGCCTCCAATATCCATTGATCCTGAAGGGCAAACAGACTAAGGCAGCCACGGGGAGACAACTGAGAGATCAGGAGAAACATACTCCAGTAGCCATAGAAGCAGCCACTTTGGCCGCCCCTCCCTTGGCTGTGGAGCTAACCCCAAGGCACATGTCCCCTGGAGGCCCACATGGCTCGATGATGTCACCCAAGGCTTCAAAGTGGAAGTGTGATCTTGGCCCATGGATGTCCCTGGAGCAAGTCTGTGTGTGCAAAGTGCCTATTTTGTTTCTTGAGCATAAGGGCTTTTTCCAGCAGAAATTTAAATAACAAAGAATCCTGGTGGCTGAAAGGTGCTGAACACAAGGAAGAAAGGGAAGGAGTAAGTGAGGCCTGAAGTAGACTGCATAGGAGCCCTTGGGAGGCCTAGATGAGAGACACAAAATTGGAACAGATGACATTATAGATGGTCGAAACTGGAAGCTGAATCAGGGATACCTGTCACAACGGAGTCCCAGGACAACATACAGGGAATTGACTCACAGTACACAAAAGCAATCAAGGCCCTGAGTGTGAATCTTCCCTACTCACTCTCTAGACTTGAAGAGAGGTCAGGATGAGTGTGTGTGTTATCCTCAGGGAACAAGTGCCGTTCAGGAAAAATAGAAGAGGTGCATCCTAGGCCTTTAAATTCTCTTGGCCATTGCCTGCATGGATAACTACTGCTCCCCTCCACTGCCTGGCTGTTCACCCTTTGTCATATGAGAAGCTTCCTAGGCCCAGTGTCACATAACAAAGGACTTGGTACTTGAGCAGAAAAGAGATGTGTCAGGAAGGGGAAGCAAGCACTGGAGCAGTACTAGAGGAGAGAGAGAACACTGTGAAGATTAAGCTTGTGATGTGATGACTTATACCCCTGCTGTGTCCCTTTGGCATGATTCAAAGTCAATATTATTATGTTCATGAAAAAAATAACTATATTCCTAATGGCTTAGAAAGGTTAATGAGACTAAAATAAATTGTACAAATACCTATGAGCATATGAATCTATGTTTCATTGTAAATCAACTACTTGAGAAGCACTAAGTATACCAGAACTTAGAAGGCAGAGGCAGGTGGCTGTCTCAGTACTAGGACAGCCAGGGCTACACAGACATACAACCTGTATTAAACAAACAAAACAGAGAGTGAGAGAGAAAGCAAGAGAGAGAGACTGAGAGAGAGAGAGACAGAGAGAGAGAGAGCCATCCCTGTCTTGAAGTACCTCAAATATTGTGTATTCTGTCTTTTTACCCCCTCCTTTAGAAAAGTGTAGGTATCAGTTACTGTTGATATGTTAACATAAAGCAGGTGGTTAGCCTCAGACTTGTTTTTACTGTATGGTTAGTGGAAAAGAACCCAGCAAAGAGGGAGGTATAATGTGATGTTTTAGTCTTACTTTTCTATGGGACACACCCCCCAATGCAAGAATCACACCCAGGGGCTTATTTTTAATACTGAATTTCTGGCCTGAGCTTGGTCTGTTGATAGCTTTCCTTAACTATAAATTAGCCCAATTACCTTTTGCCACTGGGCTTTTTCCTTTTTTTACCTCTGCATATCTTATTTCACTCTTACTCCTGGGCTCGGTGAGTGGCTGGTCCATGACATCCTCCTCCCCTTGTTCTCTTCTTGCTTCCTCTCTTCCTCCTTTCTCCTTCAATGTGTACTGTCTGCCAGCCAGCCCCACCTGTCCTTGCTCCAGCCACGCTATTGGCCTTCAGCTCCTTATTAGACCATCTTCTGTTTTAGAAAATCACAATAACACAACTTCACAGAGTTAAACAGATGCAGCATAAACAAAAGACAAAACTTAAAATAATATTCCCCAACCAGTAGGTTCAGGAAAGAGCACTACCCAGGGTTGCAGCAGAAGAAGGCCAAGTGAGGCACCTGCTGCCCAGGGAAGAATAGACTGTTGCTGCCCCAACTGGGGAGGAGGTGATGCTTGAGTGTTTCAGGACTGAATGCAACTGTGAAGTAGTTTCACTTAGTGTTTCCTAGGACCCGAGTAACTTAATATTACATGTGCTGTTGTTGAGAGTGAGTAATGCCCAAGATGCTCTCATATTTGTGACTGAAAGTGGGAGTGGAGGACACCTCCCAAAGAGCAGCCACATGGGGTCCACAGATTGACGAACAAGGACAGAGGGCTGTGGTGCTCAATGTCCCCGTTCCCCCTCCTTGACCTCCCTGGAAGCCCAGGCAGTTTCCCCTGGTGCTAGAATGGCTCATTTCCCTAAAAAGCCCAGCTCCCTTTCACTTCAGTCTAATCTTGTGGTCCTGATTCATTTAATGACCTGGCTAATCCATATCTCAAGCTTTCTTCCCCACAGGGTTAGAGAAGTCTTGCATTACAAAGGATTTTCAATGCTCGAAAGAGTTACCTCAAAGATGCAGGACAGGAAGTCAGTGTTTGACCAGGCAGCAGTATGGTAGCTGCACAGTTAGCGTGAGCGTTACTGTTACACCTTGGCAGCTGTGTGGAGCAAACACTTAGACAGACAGAAAGCTAGGCAAAGATGGTGGCTCTCAAGAATGGGGTATGAGGGTCCTGGTGTCTGAGACCAGAACAGTGAACCATATCACCATGTCTCTGAGCAGGAGCTGGGACTCCAGCAAGCTGAGGCCTTTATAAGTTCCTTCCTGAAGTAGAGCATACCACACTTGAGTCAGCAAAATTGTGAGAGCCATCTGCAGAGCAAGGCTGAGGTCTTGGAATATTTCACTTGCCAAAAGCCAAAGCAGCAGCAGAAAAAAATCCAAAGGCTTCTCTGCCAAACAGAGGAGAGTCATGAGGTTGTTTGACATTAACCCGGAGCAACAGAGGTACATACATCTTTTCTAAAGGCCTTGCCACTCACCATTGCCTAGTCTTCTAGGTCAGGCTGTGAATTCCTCAAGTGTCCAGGGTTCACTGGGCAGCCCTGCCCCCTCAGTCACAAGGGATCCACTGGTTTCTGCAACAAAAAGGGAGCCTCACCCTACCATTCTCTCTCTCTCTCTCTCTCTCTCTGTGTGTGTGTGTGTGTGTGTGTGTGTGTGTGTGTGAGTGTGTGTGTCTTGGCTTGTCCTCTAAAAGGCAGGCTTTGGCTAGCCTGAGGAGGATGTTCATCCTCTGGCTGTTCTCCTAATCTCCACACTAATATCTCAGTCTGTTGCCCATGGCTTTCTAGAGAAGACGAACATCATGATATTCATTAATATGTATTTTCCTATAGCTTTTAATATCACAAGACATAATTTGCCACTCAAAGATTACTGACAAGGAGAGGTCTTGCATATGCATTTCAGAAGTTTCTGAAATGAAGGCATTACTGTCTTGTGGGAAGTTTTCTCCCTCCAAGTAGTTATGAGTTTGTGTTTATAGCCACAATTTATAGGCTTTGTATAACACTCTATATTCACAAAGCCTCCCATGTCCCAGAAGGTGTGAGAGTGCCACTGTGCTGTGGGGCTGCCTCCCTGGGGTCCTTGCAGAAAGGGCTTGTTTCAGATTTGAGCCTAGTGTTCTTGACTCAAATCTGGGCTTTGTGTGAAGGACACCAAGACAAGGGATAATAATCCCAGCAAAAAGTTTTGGTCCTCTACTGTTAACTTTTAGTTAAATATGCTACCTTACACAAGGACCTGCCTGGCAAACTGCACCTTCTGTAATAGGAGTTAAACAAGACTAATGTTCATTTGTTCATTTCACTTGGGAGAACAGATAGGGTGAAAAGCACATGGGTTGGGTTGTTAATGGCTGTTACTACAATGCCACCTTCTGATGCTCTTCCTTCTCTGAGCCAGGGGCTCCAACATCACACCAACAACTGGCCAGCAGGAAAGGCATCAAGGCAGAGCTCCAACTCTGCCTATTGAGAACCTTGGAAAGGTTCTTCCAGGTAAGAAATTGAAGTCCAAGGAGGGGAGTGTACTTGGCCTTGGTCAATTGTCATCAGGGAACATGGACTTACACACAGTCTCAAATGCTCCCTCATGCTCATTCTCAGCCACGAGCCTAGCTCTGTTTGGCTGAACACTGTAATTCCCAAGCTCATGGTGCTAACTTTCTCCATGTTTCAGACTTTATGACAGATGCACTCTCTCCCTTCCTCTGCAGGAACTCTGAAAGCAGTATCTGTGAGCTGTGCCACAGAATCAAGACAGACACTTGAGTTTTATTTCTGAATCCTGCCATGTTAGTACATCCCATGTTTTGTGAGCACTAGAGAAGAACCTGAGAAACTGGTTGGCTGTGGGTGTTTGTGATCTGTTTGCTTTGTTACAAACATTTCTTTATTGGCTCTCTTCACCTCCTAGGCAGCCACAGATGATTCAGGCCAAGCTCCTAAAGGCAGATCTCCATGGTGCTGTAGTTTCAGGAAAATTCTACAGAGCATATGGTCATCTGGAGGCTGTTACTTAGTGGTGTGACTCAGTCTGTTGTCTGTCACTGGCATCCCTAAGTTACAAGCACTAAGTATCTCTAAGTTACAAGCACTAAGAATCTACAATGCTTATGACCTGACCCATCCTGGGCTCTAAGTAAACACATACTAATTGGTTTCTGCATGCGGCAGGCTCACACTGTTAGTGTCTAGCATCTAGGTAAGAGTTTTGGGGATAGATTCCCACTCATACTAGTTTCCAGCATGCCATCACCAGCGCAGACCTTTCCCATAATAGACAGACTCATTTACTCCAAGACACCCAACAGCAACTTGGACATTCAAGATGTATCTCAAACTACCTAACAAAGATCCCTTGGTCTGTCCTGAGGTCAGCTCTCTCCGACCTGGATTCCTCATCTGTGATAATGGCAGATGATAACTAGATCCATTTTGTTCAAGCTAGAATCCTAGTAATTACCCCGATCTGCTGGTTAGTTGACAGGGACCCTGCCGGAGGGAGGCGAATGAGGGAACAAGAGACACAAGAGATGGAAACAAGACAGTATTCTGATCATGTCTCATTTAATGAATATAACCACAGAGTTTAAGTGGTGGAGAAATGAGGGAACGGGACAAAGGGAGAATGTGGAGTATTTGAGGGAGGCAGAAGGTCCTTCCAAGCAGAATGCAGGTGTTCTGCTATAAGATAACTTGCTATATGATAAGCATGCAGCTGGGATTCTTTCAGGGTCAGATTGCATCAAATGTTTAACAAGGGAATAATATAGGAGAATGGAAAATTACCAGTATATTCGTATCTAAGAGAATAATAGGAAAGATGTCTGTTAAGATGCTAACTTTCCTCTGGTGTTCTGCACAGGTCCCCCTTTTAAATATAGTTAAAAAAAATGCCATGAAGTGGGATGTTCTTGAGAGGACTGTGCCTGTATTAGGTTAGAGACATTCTTGGATCAGGAATGTGGCATAGCCTTACCTGTCATTGGAGATGAATACTTGTGACGAACATTCCTGTCTTAGGGGACTATTGGGGTAGGGAAACCTCTGTCTCTCCTCTGTTGCCCGTCATTGTAAATGATCACCAAGGACAGGATGACTCCATTTTGTCAACACACAGGTTACCTGTGTATTGGCTAGAGTTTTTCACAGCTGTCTCCCATATCAGCCATTTCAAGGTGATGATAATGTACCTGTATGGGTTGCATTTTTATAGCATTTGATTTTTAATGAGGCACATCAGTTTGTTAACAGAAAAGGTCCTAGGGATAATAGACTAAGTAGGCTAAGGATGGGACCTAGCAGGGGAAGGAGGTAAAGCAGGAGTCCATTCTAGGCATTGCAGATGGTTGATCAAACAGCCATCTGCAAAGTTTCTCGGGCTCTTCTTGATGTTTCTTGAATCTGTCTAGAACAATTCCGGACTTGTTAGCATAAAGCAGCATTTAGCTGTAAAGTCAAATAACTCACTTGTCAGCAGTGAGTAAGTCTAGCCCTCTTCTATTTTGTAGGTTCACCACTGCTAGAGAGTCAACTTGGTCCTGGACGTCTTGGACTGACACTTAGATGGTCTGTTGAGACAGCCTAGAGTATGATTTTATTGCTATTCCCATTGTTGTTCTTTTGATGCAACTTATGCCTAAGAAACACAAACACGAGACTCAGCGCCTACGTGGATTTATTGAGAGAGGGGAGAGAAAGAGGGGGTAGCTGGTGGCCAACCGAAAGCAGGAGAGAGAGAGGGAACAGAGAGAGAGCAAAGAGAGAGCAAAGGAGCAGAGAGAGAAGCAGAGAGGCAGTGAGGCAGAGAGTGAGAGGGGTGTGGGCCACTTGCTTTTAAAGGGGACTTGCTCATGCATAACTGAGTCCTCTGGCTGCCAGGTAAAGCCAGGTAAAGCTGACATGGGGATGACACTGCCATGAGCCTCCCGCCCATCGTTGGGGCGGGGGTCAGCTGGCTGCTAGTTCCTAACACTCATGCCTGCAGAACTGTGGCTAGGTCTCCTGAAATACCAAGTCCAACCAATATTGGAATGAATTAGACTGCTCTCTTGTGCCTCAGAGTGAAATAGTCTATGCTGCATATTGGGATGGGCACATCCAGGTATTATTTCTATATCTGGAAGGAGGGTAGTCAGGACACCCAATCCTGTCCAATTAGCTGGCAGCAAGGCATAAGCTAAGTCATTGCACAAAGTAGGACTTGTCCAGAACCAGCACATAGAGCTGTGGAGACATTAATCACTGAAAAGCAAGAGGTAAAGGAGGCTTGTCCTACATCTCTATCAAAGCTGTCATTCATTCTTAAAATGTTTGTAAAACCATGAGGAATTATTAAATCCTGTGGGCTGGATTTTAAAAGAGACTCTAATTGTGAAGTTATCCTTCCCCATGAATTCATAATTAGGCAACAAGGAATCATTAAGCACAGGTAATGCTATGGACCAGGAGGTTCCCAAGGTCAAGCATAGCTGGCAGTCTTTTCCTAGGCTGGGGTTGGTAATGTTTAAAGCATAATGGGTAGCAGACTGAATATCTGACGTTTGTGAGTTGCTGTTTGTACCGCTGGGTTTGGGAAGTAATAATGTATGATAATCCATATGAGGAATCAGAGAGTCAATCATGGTTTGCATTTTTTCTGGACTATGATTTCTCTGCCCTGATCTCTCAGCCCAACATCAGAAACATGGATGGGTGCTATCTTATCACAACAGGCTGGTATTCCAGGTGGAGCAAAGTGTGAAGCCTGAGCATATTTGTTGGAGTAGAGATCCTGAGGGATAGTTCCCTAGTCTCCTCCAAATTACCTTCGTAGTTTTAAAAGGGGAATGCTGTAAAGTATGATCAATTATTATGAATGCACTCTTGAGAGGTGCCATAATACCTGGAATTTATTTTATCTACAAAGTTGCACTCCATTGGACAAAGGCCTGGCTCTCCATTAATGATGGGAAGGGACTTGGGTTTGTTAACACATATCCAGTCTTGAGTGACTCCCCTGTTAAGGGCAGTCTGCATGGATAGATAAGTAGTTTTATCTCCTCAATCAACATATCCAGTGAAGGAACCAGTAGTAAGGTACTTTCCTCCCCTGCAATCACATGGGGCTCCATATAATGCTTTTATCAATTCATTGTCAGCAATGAGCTGATCAAATCCTTGTTCTGAGAGAGGGAACAATAGGAGGGAGGCCCAAAATATAATGTATGTCTTCATCTCTGGAAAACAGAAAAGAATAAATATTCGAAAGCAGGATACTTCCAGTTGAAAGAATTCATGTTAACATCTATTTGTTTAACTAATCTCGCAGAGAGCCATCATCTGGCTGACTTCATTTCTTTGAAGGAAAAGCATACTAATCCTTGGCCCCACATTGGGAATGGGTTGGGGCCATGGCATGTGTTATTTGGGGGGGGTCGCTCCATATGAATGTGGTGAATGTTTTGTGTGTATTAGAGAGATAGAATAGCATGACAGCAGATTTTCCAACATTATAATGATTTTAAAATTAATAATGAAGAGTGTAAGTGTTAGGATATTTCCTTAGGATGCCTTTGGTGGGATACCAGGTTCTCCCCTTTGAATTTATTAACAGGGAAGTAAAGTATGAGGTTAGTTGCTGTGCAGCTGTGAGCTTTTCAGTGGTAAGAGGTATTGATCGAGCCATACTGCCTCATCGGACAACCATGTAATTGTGTTCTCTCTACTTATTGTCTGTCAGGTTTCCTGTCACACTGTGCACTTCTTGCAGTGATGGCAGAAGCTATGAACTAAATAATGTCTTCCTCATGATATTCATGTCAGTTATTTTATCACAGGAATGAAAAGTCTAACATGTAGGATGGGGAGAATCTAATCCCAGCCAGGGTCTGAACCATCATATAGAACCCAGGAAATCAAAGCAAGGCCTTGGAGGTCTGCCTACTGTGCTCCCTGCCATACAAAGACATGGTAAGGGTATTGGTCTTGAACCCATAAAAGATGCCTTGGGTTGCACCCACCTCATTGTTGGGGAAAAGATGACAGGAACATCTAACTTACTAAAGCACAGACCAGGATACAGAATTTTGATCTGTAGTGAGATAGTCCTTTTGTGGCACTGACCACGCCCATTGGGGGATGGAGCCATGGGCGGAAGTGACCTGTGGAAGGAAGTCTGAGGAAGAGCCTGGAAAAGCTCTCTTGCTGGTGGGACTCGGACAGGAGGACATTCGGTGGAAATTGCTGGTGTTCATCTGTCTAGGCTGTAAGTTATTTCTTCCCTGAATAAACATCTGTTCAGCCTATTTGTTTATCCTGATCCTTATTTAACCGCAATATTGATCAGTTCATAATCACCTGTCAAGTGGGACATCCTGACTTCATGACAGGCTCTGAGATCAGGCTTCTGGGATTCCTGCACTGGATTAAAAGGTACATGTCACAGCAGTGGATCCAAGCTGTTCTTCAGCCATTCTGAGTCAGACTCCAGGAGTGGAAGTCTTAGCCAGTGTTAATGTGACAAGCTGCTCACCAGTCACCAATATATGGGGATGGGATGGCACATTCCAGATGGCATCTAGGGCTCATTCATTCCTGATGCCTAATTTAGCATTCAGAATGGACAGGGCCTTAAGGGTTCAACATTCTGTGTGCCACAAAATTTTAAAAAGATAGCAATCAGGAGCAAATGCCTCAGCCTTTATATGTACTCACAGAAAATACTTCTGTATTTGTACTCCATTGGGCAGAGATGCCAGGAGGGGACGAGTGTGGAAGGGAAGAAGACAAGAACAAAGAAAGAGATGAAGAGAGAAAATCAGTAAAAATGAGTTGAGGGTTGTGACATTGAACTACGGACTGGACACAGTGGGACTGACTTTGATAAGGTGGTTTGGTTGGGATGGTGAATGGAATGGGATGAGATGTAAACACTACATTGGTTCTGCCTCCACCAAGCAAACACCGACTCATACTTTGATGCATCTTTGCAAAGCCTAAGACTGACTTCATATTTATCTCATTTGACCTCCCTCCAGTCATCCTTAGCATGAGTAACAATTCCTCACCTCTATAACCCCCCCATGCTAACTTTCTAACCTTCCTGGTTAAGACATATGCATATTAATAAACAACAGACTTTTTTTAAATGCATCTGAAGCTTCACTATCAAGAAGAAGGAGGAGATGGAAGAAGTACAACAATAACCACGAGTAAGGCTTCTAATTGCAAGCTTAGCAGCTAGAAGAACCATGATTAAGGCTACTAGCCAGGAGGTAGTGGCCCAGGCCTCTAATCCCAGCATTTGAGAGGCAGAGGCAGGAAGACCTGTGTGGTGAGTGCATGGCCAGCATGGTCTACAAAAGTAAGTTCCAAGCAAGTTTCTAAAGCCACAGAGAAACCCTGTCTCAAAAAATCAAAGGGGGTGCGAGGAGGGGGCTACTAAATGCAAGCTTAGCAGTTATCTGAAGTAATGTGAGCATCATCCTAGTAATCTTATCCCACATAAGAGGGTCCAGGCTACTAAGGGACTTTGCTTAAAAATGCAGTATGTTAACAAAAACATTATTTTATTATCTCCTGCCACCTCATAAAACACCAATTACAACTCTACCCTAGACCTTTGGAAAACAGGTGAGGTTGCCTTGAATCTGCTGGAACCACCTCATAGGTACAGCACAATTCAATGAGTAAGGCAGTGACTACTGTAAGAGTGATGTCAGATGTCTAAAATAAAGTAAGTCAGGCAAGAAATCTGGCATAGGCTATGACCCAGGAGCTACCAAGATCAGTTGCATTTGGAAGCTATAGGCTATAAGTGGTCTGGGAAGATGTCAGGAAAAATGGGAAAGAGTGGAGGGGTAGACCAGAGAGACCAGGAAAAGTACCATAAGACCAGTGAGGAGGTAGCCATGGCCTGTGAGGAAAATCTCTAGTCTAGACCAGGGTTATCTTTGCAGGTTGCCTTAGTTAGGGTATGTTTTTTGTGATAAAACACCATGAACAAATGTCACTAGGGAAGGAAAGGGTAAATTTGGCTTATATTTCCACTTTGCTATTCATCACTGAAGGAATTCAGGACAGGAGTCAAACAGGGCAATTGCCTGCAGGCAGGAGCTGATGCAGACTCTTTAGACCTGTGCTGCTAACTGACCTCTTTTCTTAACAGAATCCTACTCCACTAGCCCAGGGATGGCCCCACCCACATAGGTCTGGGCCATCCCAAATTGATCCTAACTGAGAAAATGCCTTGGAGCCAGATTTCAAGGAGGCATTTTTTCAGCCAAGGCCCCTTCCTCTCCAATGACTATCTTGTGTCAAGTTGACACACAAAACCAGCCTTTCCAGAAGCACACAAACATGGTTTTCTGTCTTGTTTGCAATACTGGGAACTAAACCCCACCCTTGAACCAGCAAGGAGAACTCTGTACCAATGACCTATATTACCACACTTTTTAAAATTGTCCTTGTTTGCTTGGATGATTGGCTTTGATTATTTTTTTTTCCTTACAATGTAATTTCAACCTTGATAGCTCAGCTGGTTGGGAAATGCCAGTTCTCTTTCTGCCTCAGCCTCACAAATGCTAGCATTATAGACATAATATAGACATGTTCCACCATGGCCTCTCAGAGAATTATTGGGCGTGAAAATACCACACATGAGCAAGGTTTAAGAAGCAGCCTCTGACACTTCAAACCTCTATGTACTCACAGCCAGGTCGACGAAAGAAGGATGGGCTAACAAGGACACACATGCATTGGAGGCTGGTTAGATGGAGAAGCTGGGTCCTGCTGCTAGCAGGACTAAACAGGTGGGGACCAGCCTGCAAGCACAGGCTCAGTGAAAAGGGAAGTGGGAAGGGAGGCGGGAGAAGCCTGTTAGCTCCCAAATATCAGCGGCAAGGTTGGCACAGTTGAGTACCAGAAAAGTGGTTGCTTGCCTTCTTGGTTTTTTTGACCTTACATAAACCACCATCATCCTCCTGGTACCTCAGGGTCATTTTTAAAATAAAAATTATGAGTGAAATATATGAGGCATAAAGTTGTTATGTGTGCCTTCACCCAGACTTGCGGATCTCTAGCACTGTCTTCCAAACCAGGAACCAGGCACTTCCCAAGGCTGTTCCTACCACAGCAAACTCCAGCTAGCCCTAAAAAGCGTACACTGTCAGCCCATTGGCTAGCTGAGGACACAGTCTGACCTACCAAGAACTAATGCTTCTGTAGGTGGGTCACAAGGCTGGACCTCCCTCCTCCAAATTATTTGTGTCTTCTGAATTTAAACTCACCCTGAGCTTAAACCCACATGAACAAGTAAGAACCACAAATATTTTCTGCCAGGCAGGAACCCCTGCCAGTTCCACACTTCTTCCTTTGTTTCCTACAGGATTGAGAGACTGCAATAACCATCCAAAGCACTTTTATGTGAGTCCCACATTTTTCTCTGAAAACTTGGTTGTGGTGCTGTGATTTAATTTCTGTTGGTCTTAAGAGTTTTGAATATTTGCAATTATATTGTTAAAATAAACACCTTTATACCTTTATTTAGTTTAAAGACTGAAGCACACACTATCAACCCCAAGCCCTTCATCTCCCACACATCAGAGTCTCCCTCTGAGGTCCTGGCTGTTCTTGAAACTATGTATGTAGCCCAGGCTATGATCCTGCCTCAGCCTCCTCAGTGCTGGGATTACAGGTCTCAACCACCATTCCTAGATATTCTTTTCTCCAACTGTGTCCTCATGTCCACTTTAAGAGTTTTCCCTCCTGGTAGGAGGTGTTAGCACACACCTTCATCCCAGCACTCCAGAGGCAGAGGCAGGAAATCTTTGAGTCTAAGGGCAGCCTGGTCTACAGGGTGAGCTCTATGACAGCCAGGATTACACTGAGAAACCCTGTCTTGAAAAACCAAAGAAATGATTTTCCTCTGGTAGTGGCTGTCCTGTGCATATCAGATGCCCTATAGGTAAAGTGAATAGACACAAGAGTAAGAGAATGTTAAGTTTCATTCTCCACTCAAAAACTTCAAGGGAAAGAGCCACCATGCACAGTATGCCCATTTAAACTCAGAACCAAAGCACCTCCTGAATGGAGCAAATATAGATAAAACTTCAGGCAGAATTATCCTTGTTTGTATCAGAATATCATTCATTGACTAGCTCTCCTGTAATCCCAAATGGAAACTTAATTCAAATTTCATAAAACAGTTTCATAAACTATTATAATACTACGGGCATGCATAATGGGAACCAAACCAATGTCTGTCTGTTCTTCCATTGCAGTCACAACAGTAGCTGAGCCAGAAAGAAAACTGTCATGCTGAGCAGTGGAGCGGTCACTGGGTCCGCCCTGGATGCTGTGGGAACATAAAGAACAGAAATGTTTCTAACTGGCCTGTCAGACAAGACACAACTTGGTAAGTGTAGAGCAGGCTGCCTTTCCAGCCTTCTCGGCTGACAACTTGTCAACTGTGTATAAAATCCCTGAGAGGCAGCTTCAAAGCTGAGAAATGGGTGAGATTCTGAAAAAAAGATCATACATACACCCCCGTTTGGTCAGGGGGAGCTATGCCATTGAGAACTTCTTTACCATGCACTAGGTAATATTCAGGGAAAATAGAAATGCAGTGAGATTTGGTATCTGGCCCTTAACCAAGTAGAACTGTCTGGAATGGAAGTGGCAGAATAGGGAATTCAGGAGAGTTATAATACCTTCCCAGGACTCTTCCTCGGTGCAGGCACTCAGAAAAACGTACCTGTTTCTTCCTTTTTCCATCTTGTTTTCTTTCTGGTGCTGCCCACTGCCTTGGCATGGGTGGTAGTCTGAAGCCCATTTAGAGTGGCACTCTTAGGACATGTGACTTTGTTGGAGTGGGTATGACTTGTTAGAGGAATTATCTCACTATGGGTTGCGCTCTGCTGCTTCCTATGCTCAAGATACTGCCCAGTACATTTCAGTCAATTTCTTTTTTTCCTGCAAGCCAAGATGTACCCAAGTACCATGTCTCCTTTCATGCCACTATGCTTCCCACAATGCTCCTTATCATTGTAATATTGGACTGAGCCTCTGAAAGTGTAAGTTACCACCTTGTTAAGAATTGATGTGGTCATGGTTTCTCTTCACAGTAATAGAAACCCTAACTAAGACAGTATGCTTTCCTGGATACATTGGGCTTTCTCACTCTGTTTCTTAGAATCCCCCTCCCTTCCCTCCACTCCCCAAGTCACTGCTTACAAACAATATGGCTCTCTTTCTTCCTCCTCTATTTCCCTTCACCAGGCAGTTGCCAAGATTTACAGCTTGCCTGCCCTGTTGTTTTCATTTCAAACTACATTAAAATTGTCCACAAGATCGCTTCTGAGTCTATTTCTGAATTATTTTACTAACAAGACTAAAGACTGCAATGTGTAAGTCACAGTGTCTTAGTTATGATTTCTATTGCTGTGACCAAACTCAATCTGGGAAAGAAAGGGTCAATTTCTGTGGTCACACTACTGAGGAAAGTCAGGGCATAGAGTCTAGCAACAACATGGAGACAGAACCTGAAGAAGCTGTGGAGGGGTACAGCTTACTGGTTCACTCATCATGGCTTTCTTAGCCTGCTTTTTTATAAAGCCCAGGACCACCATCCTAGGGATGACCACAATCATTGTGGGCTGGGCCTGCCCCCATAAATACTTAACCAAGAAAATGCCCAACAGACATTGCTACACACCAGATGGAGGTATTTTCTCAAGTCAAGTTCCTCTTCCCAAATAACTACATTGTGTTGACAATCTAACCAACTAGGATACTCAACTTCCCCAGTAACAAAAATCAATACCTTCACCCATTTTTCTACTTTTTGGTAATTAAAATGTATATGTGAGTTTACTCGTTAGGTTTTCTTTTTGTTCTGCCAGTATACACACACACACACACACACACACACACACACACACACACACACACACACACACACCATATGCATGCTTAGTGAATGATTAGGCCAAAAGCAGGCATTAGAGCCCCTGGAACTGGTGGTTGTTAACGACCATGTGGGTGGTGGGAATCTAACCTAGGTGCTCTGGAACAGTGACCAAAGCTCTTTACCACTCGCCATCTCTCTTGCCCCATGCAATCTTACTTCCCTGGATGCTTTCTTTTGAAAGAAGTTTTGGTTACTTTGATTCATTACTTTGGTTTTCTTGATACAAGTCAAGTAGTGTAGCCTCAAGCTCATGTCCTCTTGTCTGTGTCCTTATTATTCTGATCCCAAGTATGAGCCCTGCTATGGAAGATTTGGCAAGCTATTTTGCCCTTGATATCATGTGAAAATATCTCTACCAACTCTGTGTTTCCTTTTGTTGGTCTTCCTTGATTACTTTTGGTGTGGAAGATTGGGAATGGAACATTGTTTGGAAGGTATGTATTCTTTGAGGAGGTTTTTTTTTATGTTTGCCTTTGACTTTGCTGATTTGTTTATCTTACTTATTCATAGTTCTGATTGTTATGGTTTGTGGGAAGGAGACTCCAGTTATAGAAATTCTGCCTAGTAGCTTTGGAAAAGAAGGACATGCTTACCAACACTCAGTGGATAGAAGCAGGTAGATCTCAGTGAGTTCAAGGCCAGCCTGGTCTACAGAGCAAGTTCCAGAACAGAGAAACTCTGTCTCAAAAAAGAAAAAGAGAAGGAAGTAAGTGCTGACCCCTGTTGACTCAAGGTTGTTAAGGAATATCCCTAGGATAGAACAAGAGGAACTTTAGGTTTACCACATGTGAGGAGAGACTTTCAAACAAGGAAAAACTGTGTTCATTTATTGTGGTATTGCCCCTCTCTTATCCATCACACTTCAGGACTCCTGAACTATAGACTTGATTGTGAATGGAACTCTGTTTCTCTGTACAGTGTGACACACAGAACAATCTCCTTTCTCTACTCTTCACAATTACTTGTCTCTCTAAACAGCCCACTGAGGAAAGATGGCTAAGCTTAGCTTGTAAGGATTGTGATGAATTGAGTTCTGCAGACTGGATGACTTAGGAGGACTCTGTGACTACAACGGGATGCATCCCAGTAGACCAAAAACCAAATGATCTTGCTCTGACCATGACCAAAAGCAAGAAGAAGAAGGAAACTTATTTTTGCTTACAGTTCCAGAGAGAGCGAACCATAATGGCAGAGGCTGAATGGCAGCCAGTGGCTGGAGCATGAGGCTGAGAGACCACACTATACCCTCACATAGCAAGCAGACACTAAACTGGAATGGGTCAAGTTTGTAAATTATCAAACCCACCCCATGATATAATTTCTCTCTATAGCCTTGTCCCTATTAGTTTCATGACCTCTCCAAAACTGCTGCCAACTGGGAACAAGTATTCTAAGGAATGAGTCTATGGAAGAGGTCAAAGTCATTTAAGCATTATGTAAGTCAAAGCACTTGCCACCAAATCTGAAGACCTGAGAATGATCCTTGGAACCTGTGCTGGAGGGGAAAATTGACTCTTGCAAGTTATCGGCTAACCTCTACATGCTCATACACATGCACATGTACAAACATACATATAATAAATATGTAAAAAATAAAATGCACTATTTTCCAACAGCATAGTGAATGTAGCAGATACCTATCATCCTCTCACTGAAGCTGCCTCTTTCCAGGAGTTTTTTTTAACTGGCAGCCCCTCCTTGGCTATGTTGAGTGAGACATAAGCATAAATAATGGAAGCAGAGAGGCTCAGGGCTCCTGGAGTAGGACAGATGAATCTGAGTCTGGAATCTTGGGGCAGCTCAGTACTATGCTAGAACTTTCCTTTCTGATGCAGTCTCAGCTGCTGCTTAAAATACATGTGGCCATGTTCAGAGGCATCCGTGTGGGGCACACAAAGGAAGTGCTTATCCCTCAAATCCCACTATTTCCTCACATCTGCCTCTGTGCCTTCTCTGCCCTACTCATCCAGGGTTCCATTTGTGCTTTGACTCATATGAAGCTGATGAACTGTTCAGTGTTACCAGAGTCCTGAATCAACCGGAGTGACTAGTCTCTGTTCTTCAGCTTGTTTCCAGACATGAGCCTGGAATGTCTTCCTGCCATGGTCTACATCATCACCTGTCCATGCTGCTGTCACAAAATCAACACACATCAGGAATCTGCAGTCACAAAACAACCTCACATCAGGTAACTTATAAAAACCTTGAGAGGATTGGGTTCTGACATGCCAAAGTCAGAGTTTCAAAAGCTTTAATAATAAGTAGGGCATGATTCTACAAGATAGCTGTCTGGCTGAGACATGGACAAGAGTCAATTCATCTCCGGTGGTTCTTTCAAATGAGTCTATATTCTTTTATTACCACAGCCTTCACAAATCATTCAGCTCTAAAAGGCTGTGGTGAATGTAGGGCATCCTTATAATCTCAAAGCTTGATAGACTGAGACAGGAAGAACATGCATTCAAGGCCAGCCTAGGCTAAATAGTGAGATGCTTTCTCTGAAAACCAAAGGTTGGAAATGTGCCAAGACTCTGGGTTCCACCCCCAGCACAGAGGAAGATAAAGAGAGGAAGACTACTAGGGACAGGATGGAAAGAGGGTCAAGCCCAAGTAGATACTCATTATATTTTCTCTGTCTTGTTTCATGTTTTTTAATGGATGGCTCCTTACTCCAAGACTTGAATTTTGAGAAGAGTCATGCTTTGCCATTTTATGTATGTCCCCTAGCTCCCCAAGATAATTGCAGCTACACACTGTGGAGGGGGCTAATCCAGCCAAGAGGTCGCTTTAAACAAATCCCAGATAGCAGGGATTTAGATGTTTCATGACCTGCCATGAAATGTCCGCGACTTTGAACACTGAGAATTCTAACAGAGTCTTAGAGCTTAGTAACAAAGGATAGTTCTGCTGGTGTTTAGTGGAAGTTCACAATGCTGGTATGATCACACACTTTTAGGTCACCTCACAGGCCACCATTTGGTCAATCTGTCCTTCAAAGAAGTTTCACTGATCATCCCACCAGGATCTGTCTGTCTAAGCAGTTCTTGATGTGAGAGTGTCATGGGCTAATGCCTCCAAACTAGGTATCCTGACTTCACCATGTCTTGTCATTAAGATAACAGCGATGAGAGTTGGAGTGATGACTCCATGGTTAAGAGCCCTTGCTGTTCTTTCAGAAGACTCAAGTCCAGTTTTCAGCATTCAGCTACTGAGTGTGTTACAACTACATGTGATTCCGTTTCCAGAGCATTGAACACCATTTTCTGACTTTTATGTATTTTTTCATGTATATACAAAACAATTTCTTGAAGGTATACATGGAAAGCTTCAGAAATTAAAAAAAAAACATTTTAAGTAAAAGATACCAGGGGCAACATCCTTTTTTTTTTTTTTTTTTTTTTTTTTAAAGAAATGAGATAGACTATGTAATAAAATACCAAATTCCTGCCAGGCAGTGGTGGTACCCACCTTTAATCCCAGCAGAGAGGTGGCAGATGTAAGAAATACTGTATCTTCAGGGAAAGACCAGGCTTTTGTAAGGACACTAGAGTGTGGCCCAAGGAGAGGCATCCTCCCAAAAGTTGCCATCATAGCTGTCTTATAGCTGCACCGGGTCTTGTGGAAGCAAAGATGTGGCCCCACTTACACACAAGGTCAACAGGAACTGTGGGTGCCAAGAACTCAGAGTTGCTACAATGGTGATTGCTTGCTTTTCAAACAGCTGCAGTCACAGATGAGCGGCAATGGGCCATCCCAGGCGTAGAGAGCCAAGGCAGGACTAACCTAAATGGCTCCTGCCTTAGGAGCTTCTGCAGAAAGACCCGTAGAGCGTGACCTTCATGCTCCCACTCAGGAAAGGCGCCCCCCCAATCACTCATGAGAAGCGGTCTTGATGTAAAAGCATGAGGTCTTTATATTCCAAGTTCACTGGGGTCCATTGTCATGTGTCACACAGGGGCAGAGGACTATGGACCACTAGCAAGGAAGTAAGATAGCTTTTATAGAATTACACCAAAGCCCGAGCGTCTTAGACCAATCATCTCATAGCATCTAGACACTGCTCAGAGCAGAACAATCAACTAAAACCATACAAGCCCATGTTTTATAGACCAATGAGTTTCCTAACGCCCCAGAGGTTTGCATTCACACAGGTTCCTGGGTGGGATGACAAAGCTCATGTACTCACAGTTCCTGTGAGTACAGCAAACAATGTGACCTTTCGCCTATTTACTAGCTGAGGGCAAGGTCTGCAATTTAAGGTTTAAACTTCTAGCTTCCTGGGGTCATTGGGGAGTTAGGCTGTATTTTTCCATTCTTATGCCATAGCTTACATCCAGCCAAATGTATGAAAAAAAATGTAGCCTGTTAGAAAGTGTTTTAAGGACTCATAAAAAAAAAAAAAAAAAAAAAAAAAAACAGTGAAAAAAGGTGACATATATTGGGGTGTGTTCAGATTTTGGATGTTCATATTTCAAAGTTTAGCTTCAACAGCTGTATTACAAGAGATTTTAATTAAATATGTTCTATTTCAACAAACTAGTATTGGTCTAAAAAAAAGAGAGCTGAAAAATGTATGTATGTTCTGTATGTATAATGTGGACACACATGAGTATCTGAAATGTGATTGTGAATGTGTGAATTCCAACAATAGGTACTACTTAAATTGCTTGGGACATAGAAAGAAAAAGAAAAGAGAGAGAGAGAGAGAGAGAGAGAGAGAGAGAGAGAGAGAGAGAGAGAGAGAGAGAGAGAGAAGAGATCAGGTCACTGTCTTAATTGAAAGGGTTGGAGCTCTGAGTCTCCCATGACCGTCTTGCAGAGTGAAACAGAAGGAAATGTTTAAAGCCAGAATGGCCTGAAAGCCAGAGAATTCTGTATGTATGGTTCAAAAGAGTTTAGCAGAGGGGAGAATAACGAAATCTAAATTTTGGTGGTTAAAAAATGAATTGAAAGTATGGCGGTTAATGTAAGATTTGAGAGAAGCTATTGAAAGGAGGCCTCAGGTAATTGCATCCCTGTTAGGCCCCACCTAAAAAGGTGTCAGTGAGGATGCAAATGAGACCATGTCAGCTATTGAGAAAAAGCTTCAGGGAACTACAGCCCTTTTAAGCCCCCACCTAAAAAGGTGTCAGTGAAAATTCAAATGATCTTATGATCATTGAATGATATTCAGATGTTATTAGGAAATGTTCCAATGATTATGTCCTGTTTTAAAAAGAACCTACTGGTGATTTGGAACCTTTAAGCAACATCCTGAAAGGAGATAGTGATCCCAATTCACCTAGACAACTAACTGAAGAGAGTAGACAAGTTCTCTTACAGTTGGAGAATGCAATCCAGCATCAGTAGATTTGCTATATTGACTATGCAAAACCATGGGAGGGTTATGTGCTTCTCACACAGCATAGTAGGACTTCGGTCTTATGGCAAGGAAGATCATTGTTATGGTTGCATTTACCTATTTCCCCAGCCAAAGTGCTAAATCCTTGTTTTGAAGCATTAGCTTATGTGGTACAAAATGCCATATGGAGTCTAGGAGATATTTTGGCAGGGAACCAAATGTAATACATGTTCTCTATAACAAACAAAAAGTTGATTGATTATTTCAAAACAGTGATTCATGTACAATTGCTTTTACTCAGTTTTTGGGAAAAATTGACAATTAGTTTCCAGCTTATAGGCTATTGCAACTTGTGATCATGCCTCCTTCTGTATATCCTAAAAATTGTAAGGTGTAATCCTGTTAAAAATGCTATATAAGTTTTTCTAATGGAAAAGAAGCTTATGTTACTGATGGAAAAAATATGTAGTACAGTCAGATCCAGCTTCAGCTCAGAGAGCTGAATAGCGAGCTGTTGTGGTGGTTTTTCGGCTTCTGGTGAATGATTCCTTTAACTCATATTCTGATAGTCATTATGTTTTCAGAGCTCTTCATGTTATAGAGACAATTACATATATTGGAACTAATAAAAATTATGTTAAATTACTGTTTGAGCAAATTCAAAGAGTCATTGATCAAAGGAAGGTACTGTGCTTTGACCCCAGGTAGTACACAGTCCTCTGGTCCCTGTGTAGCTAACTTCTTTCTTAACCAAACAATATGCTACAGGATTAAGAGAAGAGCAATCAGGGCTCTGCCATACATAGGAATAAGTCTGTGACTGGATGCCTGGCCAGAGATAGAGCAGTTGACACACATCAATGCAGACACATCCTCTTCACATGCCAACTCTTTCAACTAAAATGAGGGCCATGTGGAAACATGTTCATGAACTATCATGATTTCCCTTATTTGTGGTTCTCCTGTCTTTGAATAGCAAGGAAAATATTTGTGTGTGCTGCCATAAATCTGACTGAAAGATGTCTTTTCAAGCTCTGTAAAGTCAGCAGAGGTGAGAAGCATGAAGAGGAAGACAGGCTTATACCCTCTCAGCATGTGTTTGATGAGTCTGTGAAGGGCTCTCACCCACTGAAGAAGAGTGAGCAGAAAACTGGCATCCCCTGAACCTTCAGCTGTTTATGACACTCCGTGCTTTAATAGTTCAGAGATTGTTACACTTTAGCCTCTGACATAATTGCCTTTGATATTTTATAGGCTGATACATAGGGGATGGAATATAATTATTTATAAAATTTATTTATGAACTTACTTTTAGTTTCTTGAGGTGGGTCTCTCTCCATAGCTCTGAATGTTCTAGAACTATCTAAGTACACCAGGATAGCCTTGAACTCACAAAGATCTTCCCATCTGCCTATTCCTCAGCCTCTGCCTATGTCATTGCCTCAAGAGTCTGTGACCAAAGGGATGCTCCAACAACCAGGTGGAATCAAGTTTCTTTCTGTACAAATAAGATCCAATATTCTGAAAATCTGCTTTGTTACAGTTTAAGGAAGTCAAGCTCTGACATCATAGGAGGTGTGCTTAAGGTATCCAGGGAAGTTTCCTCTTAGGTGGTAATGTTACCATTGCATTTCTACTTAAAGGAAATACAGCATCAGAATTTTACTGAGCGTTTGCATTCAAATTGCCATTAGATGTTTTATGTTATATCTCTTTAAACAATATGAAATCCCCCAACTACAGCCCATTATCACAAGGACTATTTGCAGTCCAGTGTCACACATCTAGAAAATGTTAATAAGCCCACCATGAAAAGATCCCACCACCGGCATCCAATGAGCCTCACAGGGACAAGTTTGAGTACAAGAGAAAGATGGAAAGCAATAGCTTGAAGAGGTCTCTGGTTTATCTCACTGTGTGTGCTGCTTTTGCTACAGATTTGGGCACTGCCCTGAGACAACTGTGTTTTACTTAACCCCTTGGGAGTGATATAAAGGTGTTTTGATGAATATTTTCTAACTTGGATATTATTATTTTAATCTTTATGTTTTCAAACTAAGTAACTTGTAGAATTATTGCTTATTAAACAATGCTCAGGAAATACATTTCTTATTAAAACAATTAACAATATGTTATATTTGTATTTTATTCCCCTAGGACCATGTGGGTCTCTGAATTTTATTTATTTATTTATTTATTTATTTATTTATTTATTTATTTAATATAACTAAGTCCATTTAAATGAAAACATACATTTATAGACAATATTTGGGAATTTGGGAGTCGTTCTTTCCAAACTACTTCCTGCTGGTAAGGGGCGATGTCATGGGAGATTGGAAGAAGATTCAGAAATCCTGGCTGTAGTCTGTAAGGCTGCTTATTCCAGCTGTTTTGAATGTAGGATCACCTGGTACTCTGTTTCAGGTGGTCTGGCTTGGTCAAACCACATTAGTCTAGTAGGAATCCACATCTTTTCATTTTCTGTGGTAACAAAAATAGAAATCCTTTTCCCCAGTAACTTGTCCTTGAACTTAAATTTTGGAGTCAAAGCATTTTTTTTAATTTAATTTATTATTTTACATGTGGATCCCAGTTTCCTCTCCCTCCCTCCCTCCCTCCCTCCCTCCCTCCCTTTCTCCCTCCCTCCTTCCCTCACTTTTACCCTCTCTGTCCTCTCACATGCACTCTAACCCCCCTCCCCTCCCATCTCCCAACACCAATTCCATATGTAGGGGAATGCCATCCAGTTGGGGACATAACTGCCTTAATCTAGAGACAGGAGGGTCTCTGAATCTTATGCCACTCGTTAGGACATGCTTCTTTCAAATGTATGATCATCTTCAACTTTGTTGTAATAACTATACATTATTTTGTCATTTTTGGTTGTTACCTCTTGAAAGTATGTTCATTGAAAAAGATCAACAGAAAGGCATTAAGTGAGAAATTATATGGAGTAGAGGGTAAGAAAAATAAAATCAGTATAGGTAGATAGAGAAAATAAGTTCTTTTCAATATAGGAAAACAATAAGCAAATATTTAATTTTTTTAAAACACACAAAAATGATGGGAACTGTAAACAGCAAATTGGGAGTATGCAGTGAGGGGAGAGGGAGTTAGGAGAAACAGAAGGGCAGAAGTGGATGGGAGAGGTGGGCTTGAGGGAACAAGAAGATTGAGTCATGTATGGAATGGAGGAGAGCAAGAAAAGAAATATAATAGACTGAGCCAGTATACGTTTAAAGAGAAATCTGGCACTAGGAAAATGTTCAGAGATCTACAAGGATCACCCCAAATAACAATCTAAGAAATAGTTGAGAGGCTACCTTCAATGCCCTTCCCCAATAATGAGATTGATGACTACCTTATATGCCATCTTAGAGCCTTCATCCAGTAACAGATAGAAGCAGAAGCAGATGCCCACAGCTAAACACTGAGATGAACTACTGGAATCCAGCTCGAGAGAAGAAGTAGTGGTGAGCAAAGGGGTCAAGACCAGGCTGAATTTCGAAACCTGCAGAAACTGTTGACCTGAACAAGGGTGTGTTTATGGGCCTCAGTCTGATAGCTGGGAAACCAGCATAGGACCAGCCTGGAACCCGTGAATGTGGGTTATCAGGAGGAATGGGAAGGCTGTGGGGTTTCTGGTAGTGGATCAATATTTATCCCTACAATATGAAGGACTTTTTAAATACAGGGAAACTCTCTCAGCCTAGACATGTATGGGAGGGACTAGACCCTGCTCCAAATGATATGACAGACTTTGAAGATCCCCTATGGAAGTCCTCATCATACATGGGGAGCAGAATGGGAATGGGATGGAGGTTGGGTGAGCAGAGGAGGATGGGAGCATGATAGAACTGTGATTGACATGTAAAACCTCAAACTAAACACAAATTATAAAAATTCAGAACACAGTTCTATTGATTGATCCATGCATCCACCCACCTACCCATCCATTCATCCTTCCATCCAATCATTTATGCAACTGTCCATCTATCCATCCGTTCACCTATTCATCCATATACCCATGCATCCATCCATTCATTCATCCACCCACCCAACTTATGTGTATGCCTACTTACCCTCTGGTTTAAGTATTGTGATTATATAGCTCATTTAGAAACATAATGTATAATTTAGTACAGATTATAGAGAGCTATTTATAATAGGTAAAACGTATAGTGTCAGTTAGGTTTTCTAGATATATACATATATATTTGAATGAGATAGGTATTAATGAAACCTTTCAAAGACCTACAGAACATGGCATTTTAAATGGTTTAGAGTTTTTCTTAACTGTGAGGCAAAACTGCTCCTGGCAACACCACTAGTTAGAAAGGAAGATGGACATCAAAGAAACTCATTATGGAGATTGATTTCAATATGGAAAGACTAGCCATTTGGGCAAGATACTACTCTTCTCTAGACTGTTTGACTTTATGCTGTATAAAGCAGGACCCACATAGAAGTGTCTGCTGATATAAGATTGACATTGCTACAGGGTTCCTATCTCATGGAAGAGTCTCCCAGATATGCTGCAGGACACAGAAAAAATGTGATAGAAAAACTACCAACACAGGTGGGACATTTTGAAATTTCTTGCTTTGCTGAGAAGTCTGCCAGGCACACTATAGCCTATGGGCTGAATAGGGAACATTACAGAAGAACTTCAGGTGCCTGACCAAGTAGTGAGATGTTTCTGTCATTTCTAGAGTTTATACGTTATCCTTCTGTGGTCTTTGATGGATAGTTGAGGTTATGGTTTTCCTTAGTAAGCATTAAAGATAAGTTACATATAGAACTTTAGATTTCAAAGATAGGATAGATGATGGAATATTTCCTTTAAATCTTGCTAAATGTTATTGGACTAATTATTGTTCACTGTGGTTCTTACTTGATAACTGTTTTCTTATATATTTTACTATGTTAAAGTTAAAACCCTTCTTTTTATTTAGACAGAAAAGAGGAGATGATGGGAGTTGTCATACTGCAAATATATTTCTCTTATCTGTTAATGAATACAGCACTGTTGGTCAATAGGAAAGCAAGATAGGTGGGACTAGGACACAAGGAGGAGAGAGGAAGTAGTAGGGAGGAGATTCAAGATGTAGGACAAAGAGAAAAGAATGATGGGCACTTTCTCCTGTAATATAACACCTTCTAAATTGTCTACAACCAGTAGACTGAATGACCCATCCTAATTTCAGGCATTGCCACCAGGGATGTTTCACAGTATCTGAAACTTGGTGAGGTATGAGGGAATCTGGCAAGGTGAAAGTCGGGATTTCTGCTCTGCTATGGAAAAGGATATTTTAATGGCAGAGTTTTGTGCAGCAGTACAAAACATTGAATTATCAGCATGGAGGAAGATTGCTGCTGAGCCCCAGTTGGATCTGCATACTACAAACAACAGAACTACTTTTTATATAAGGATGAAATCTTCACATTCTTGTTACATCAATGAGATTCATCCATGACAAGGCATTTGGACACCATACTTGGTTCAATAATGTTCTGCACACTGTGATGCCATCAACATTGATGGGCAAGTACCTGTTTAATAAATATACTGAGTTCTTTGGCAAGGTATACATGAACCATATTTTAGAATAGGTTTTTCGCGCCTGAGGACCCCCCCCCCATACTGATATCCAACCAAGCTTCAAACCGTCCCATACTTCCCAGCAGAGTATAAGTATAGCATTTGCTTCCGAAAACTCCCTCATCTCTCTTTCATATTTATTTCTCATTGGCCTTGGTTGGCAGCTACTGCAGGTTCACCACATATTTACCTGATGCCTCCTCAACTGATTGTCCATTGACAGTAATACTGTGAGGACTGCCATTTTCTTCTTCCTTTAGTAAGTTTGTTTACTTCTTTCTCATGATTTACATATTTTATGTAATTGTAAATTATCCAGATATTAAATCATCTAATTGAGGTGTCAATTGGAAAGATTTCAACCATTTCTTTACAAAATACTCTCAGGTAACTCTTTAGTTTGCTGGCAATGAACTCTTTTCATTCATGAGAGACCATTTGTCAACTACTTCCAAGATTTCTGGAGTGGTATTTTCCTCCATTTAGGCCTGTCCCTAGACATTCAAGTCTATACTACAACAGGAACCTACATTTTAAGTGTTTGTTTCACACTGACCTCTGACACATTTGGCATTGATATATTATAGGGTTCAATAGAAAATGAAGACTTCATTTATTTATTGACTTTCTTTTATTATCTTTCATGATGTTCTGAACTAAATATTTTGCATCAGGGTAGCCTTGATCTCACATTAATATGCTGGTCTCTGACCCTGCTTCAACCACCACGACACACACACACACAGTTTTAAATTTTGTTTTTTAAAAAATATATATTATGAGTACTCCTCTGTGACTTAATTCTCCCAAAAGATGCCTGGGAATCAGAATTTTTTTTAAGTTTTCTCCAGAATACTATGTAGACCAGGCTGTCCTTGAACTTGCAAAGATATGCTTTCCTCTGCCTCCTCATTGTTAGGTTTAAATGCAAGAACCATCAAGACAGAGCTGGAGTCAGAAGTTTTGAAACCATTAATTTTCTTTACACATTGTGTATGCTAAAATAGCCCCAATCTCTTTATATTCCTGGCCCAGCTCTTTGAGTGCTGAGTTTATAGGCATGCACCCTTCACCCATGTGATAAATTTAATTTACCAAAAATGTCAGCACAGACTTCATTGTCTCAATCCATCCATGTCAAATGTTGTTATGAATACTTTGTAATTATAAATAATAATCACAAAATTCTAATAGTGATATCTCTCCATACTCTGTTTTCTGAAAATGGTTAAGTGGGGGCACCTACTTTCTACAAAGTAAATAGTTTAGTAAGGACTGTCTCACTGGGATACCTGGCACCCTAATTTATTCTGAGAACCACGGGATATACTAACAGATACACAAAACTATGATACTTATTTGAAAAGTGTTTATTAAGAAATTTCCAATAACTGGGCTACAGAGATGGCTCAGCAGCTAAAAGCACCCGCTATTCTTATTGACGATAAGGGTTCAATACACATTGAACACCTAATGGCTTACAACCATCTGAGTAAGTCTCATTTCAAAGAATCTGGTGCCCTCTCCTGGCCTCTGCAGAAACCAGCCACAAACAAAGTGCACATACATACATGCCCTCAGAACCTATGAAATAGTGCTGGGCATTGTAGCACACACATGTAATACTTTAAATGAAAAGAAACCAGAAGGTGAGGGCTGTTGTTCTCTAAGAACCCTTACGTTAGAACAAAACAATCATTACATTGGATTGAAAATTTTGACAACCTCTGCTTCTCAAAACTGCAGGGCATGTGGTGAGTTTTCCTGTTGCTAATTGATTCTTCTTGTTCATTTATCATTAATTTTCTTTCTTTCTTTTTTTTGGTTATTACATCTCTGTCTATTTTTCTATTTGTTCATTATTTGGAGACAGTGTCTCATTCTGTGTTCCATGGCATGCCTCAAGCTGAGAGATCCTCCTGCCTTTGAGACCTGAGTGCAGGGATTAAAGGTTTCAGGCCCATGTTAATTTTATTAATTAATTATTTTATTTATTTAATTTTTTTTGCATCAAGTTTCTCTGTGTAGTCCCATGTGTCCTTGATTCACTCTGTAGACCTTGCTGGGAGGTAAGTCATAGAGATCCACCTGCATTTGCCTCCCAACTACCGAAAATAAAGTCATGGACCACTACTGTCTGAATATTTTTTAAATTATACCTGTTGAAGTTTCTCAAAGTTCCTGAAGTTCATGAAGGTCTTGAAGAAGGAGATCATACAGTATGTACTGAAACAGATTCCTTGGACCAAAGTAAAGAAGACTTATAGGAACATCTTGCCAACCTACTGGTGAAGCATCATACAGAAGAACCTTGAGATGTGACCTTCAGAATCTTCCAGAATATCAATAGGAAGGATGCCAGTGATAGGTCAGCAGGAGATTTGCTGATGAGTTGGGTCAACTTCTTTACCATGAGATTCATGTCATAATTAAGATAATTCTTCTTTAGGCCCAACTCCCATAGGAAAGGCAGGTATGGGGCCCATTTTTCTATTTGAGGAAGTAGGCACACTGGGGTAGATATGTTAGCTCTGATCTTTGAAGTCAAATGAATGAAGGTTTCATGCCCTAAACTACCTAGATTGTAAAACTTCTACCTAGGACATCAGTAATTTTGCCCTTGCATCAAAACTGAATACTTAACTCTAGAGTGACGTGGTCGCTCTGGATTTGGACTGTCAGCAATAGGAAACACATGGGGATGAGGAAATTGGCTCTGTCTTTGTAAACATGAAAACCTGACTTCAGAAACCACATAAAAGCCAGGCACCATAGCAAGTTGTCCCTTCGGCATGGCAAGTTGTAAGCCAGCTGAAAAGAAATCTGTCTCAAAACCTGACATGCGGGAGGGGCTGGAGGGATAGCTTAATATTTAAGAACACCTGCTCCTCTATCACAGGACCTGGGTCAGTTTCCAGAAGCCAGATGATGGTTCACAACTATTATGTAACCCAATGGTCAGGGAATCTAGTGCCCTCTTCTGTCTCCTGAAGGCACAGCACTCATATGATACACATATATGTATGCAGACAAAAGAACCATATACATCAAATTAAAGCAAGCCCGTTTTTATTTTAATGCAGGGCACCTGAAGAAGACACCCAGTGTTAGTCTCTGGTCTCAACATGTATTGATTCTGTATCCTTCCCCCCATCCACCCACCTATATACTTATAATGCATGTATTTGAAACAAATCTAATCAGTTGTGAAATAAGGTTTCTCATTTTTTGTCAAGGCTGGTATGTTTATATCTTTAACAAGCACAGGTATAAAATGGAAAAGCCATTTTTCATTAAATAGCATGGTTTTAAGAGTCACATATTTATTTACTCTTGTATAAAATATCAGGATGCAATTTTCTGATAAACTTAGGTCTGTGGCTACAAAAGGTTCTTCACACCTTAGTGTTTTGTTTGCTGTTTTAAAAATGTCTCTGTGCTGTTCTTTTACTCTTACTTCTTCTGGGACTCCAGATGTGAGCTCAGCATTTGGCTTTGGTTCCAGTGTTGTCCACAGTCATTAAATTTGAATACAAGCTTTGTACTTAGTCCATGCCCTTTACCATGTTTGCTATTTCTCTGTACTTGCCATCACTCTGAATATGCACAACAGTCTGAATGTGATTTGCCTATGAATTTGATGGTAGAAGCTACTCTAGAATATCTTTTAGACATATTTTAATATGTGCTTATATTAAACATTTAGAAAATCATTTTGACCATTTTCTCCTATAGGAAACTCCAGAGGTTTAATCTGTTTGGAGATAGAAGCAAAGAAGTCTATCCAGCACATACCTCAAGAGGGAAGAACTTGACTTCAAGAAGATTAATCAGTTAAGTCACACAGTAAGCTTTACAAGGGCATGTGTTAATAACAAGTCTAGCTCTTGACTGAAAAGTAGTAAGACACAATCAAGAACAGTGATCTTTAAAAATTATGGAGGTAACGTACAGGCAAGAAGATCTGAATCCACATTTCCTGATCTTGTGTAAATGCTGTAGAAGCATGATGGACTACCTACAATTATAACTTTGGCAGGCCCAAGGTCAGGTATCCCAGAGCAAGCAGGCCCACAGAGGCTAGCCCTGTCAGCAGACTCTGGTTTGATTGAGAGAGCCTGCCTCTCTCTCTCTCTCTCTCTCTCTCTCACACACACACAGTGTTGGGCTAGAATATATGTCCTATAAATATCTTAACTGCATTTTAGTTGTGATTATGTGACAATTGATGGCATAAATCTTTTGGGATAAATCATATAGCTTGCTGGGTAAGTATTGCTATGTGAATTGTTAATATTTTATTTTATGCATTTTAAGTGTTTGCCTGCATGGGTATATATGTACCGCATATATGTCTCTTTGCTACAAGTCAGAAGAGGGTTTTGGTTCTCTTGTAAATGTAGTGAGTGAAGGTAGTGTGCTGGTTGGTGGGTGCTGAAAAATGAACCTGGATTCTTCTGCAGAGAAAGCTCTCTTACACAAATCCCATTCCTGCTATTTAAAGGTGTTATTTTTTTCACTTGCTTTTATTATCTTTTCTGCATGTTTAATGTATCTTACTGATTACATTGTAATGTGAGACTAATTGCATTTGTAGATTGGATAGAAATAAAGTAATGGGAAACAATATATCTCAACATTGAATGCTTTGTGTTGCCCATTTCTAAAAGATTAGTGTCAAGTGCTAATGATAACATTGTGTTCTGTTTCCTTGTATAATTTAGCAGCTGTTTGAAAAATACTGAGTAGGAGTAGGAGACTAAAATAGCTGTCTTGTGTGTTTCTGCTGGAAATAGTGACCCCCCCAACATCCCTGTTGTCTCTAACTCAATTGCCAACACTATGGAGCACCTGATTTTACTGGGCAATGGTATTTCTGGCAACAGCACACTTATTACTGCAGTTGAACTAGAGTGGTGTGTAAATCTGAGTTCACTTGCCCTGGATTTCTGTGATTTTACAGCTGAGATGGCAAGAGTCTTAACTGATAGCAACCATGTGCCTTCACAGCGATCTCCTGGTCCGCAATGTTTCAGTGATGCACAAATGATTACACAACATGCCAAATGATGAGAACTATAAAGCCCTAGCAGGAAAGATCTCCAGCCTTCAGGTCTATCTAATGGCTTTTGATGTGCAAGGAGAAGACATGCTAAAGATTCTGAAACCCAGTATACCACTTGAGAGTGTTCACTTTGACAGCTATGTCACTTGTGTCTCAGGGGCTATTGTTGATCTTATATCCAGGCAGTACAGCAAATTTCTCACCCAGTTTTTATTGGTAATTATTGTAAGTGACACGTCTGGTTTTCCGGATCTTAGTGACAGGTGCAATAAAGATCAATTTATTTTATCAGCATGGAGGTGCACAAAGCTCATGGTGTGTGGTTTTATTCACTATAACTTGATACTGGCATCATACCTTAAAGTGTTTCATTCTGGTAAATATATCGCAAGTTTGAAAGTCCTGTCTCAACCCTGAGTGCTCTATCCCTGGGTCCCTGTAATGATTTTACCTGTCATGAGGAAATAATACTAACGTAGCTAAGGAAATAGATATGTAACTACCTACATTGGGTATATTCACTCCAATCAGAAGATCCTGAAATGATTAGGAGGAGGGACACAGAAAGAAGGAAAGTGTGACTTTTATACTTACAACCTCATCTTTTAGATTCTAGTGTTGATGTATTTACTATATTGTTTAAATTATCTATTACTTATACATATGCTTACTTCTTAGCCATTCATCTTAGTATGTGTACTATTTTCTTTTGAATAGAGTTGCTATTCAAATATACTAAGAGAAAATTTTACTTTAATACAAATACATTTTATTTTAATATAAATAATATATGAAAATGTCTTACCTAGGCATGGCATCACAAGTAAATAATCTGAGCTCTTGAGAGGCTGAGGTAGGAAGATTGCCAAGAGTTTGAAAGGGCAGTCTGGTCTACATAAGTGTTCTAGTCCAGCCTGAGATACAGTGTGAGACCATGTTCATAAATTAGTAATAATCAGAGTATAGTGGCACACATCTTAAATCCCAGGACTTCAAAGGAAGAGGAATACAGATCTCTGTGAGTTCAAGGCCATCATGGTCTACAAAGCTAATTCTAGGACCACCAGCGATGCTACACAGAAAAATCCTAACTCAAAAAACAAAAAGAACCAACAAATAGGTAACACAACAAGCAAGGACTGTTTTACCTCTATAGTAACTCTTTCATTGTTTTTGAAACTATTTTTCTTAGCCTGCAATTGTGTCCCTTTAGGTTTTACTTTATAATTGGCCATAGAATTATAGGTAATAGAAAGAAAAAGATCCATATTAAAATTAGCAAGTGGTTGTTGGGGAAGATGGCTCACGGAATGAAGTGCTTAATGTGCAGGTACAGGACTAGTGTTCATATATCTGGAACCCATCTAACAGCCAGGCAGCTTGGTGGCCACCTCAAGTCCTCTACTCAGGAACAGAGAATAGAATCTCTCCCTGGGTCATGCTGGCTAGCTATTCAAGTTCTGGTTCAATGTCAAGATCCTCTCTCAACTAACAAATCAGAGAGCAAACAGGAAAGGCATCCAGTGTCACCTTTAGACCTCTACAAGTTGGCATACACTTGCATGCATGCACATTGTGTAAAGTAAAAACAGGGATTGCCAAACAATCCTTTTTAAAGCTTTTTCTTCTTTCAGAGTCTTAGATAGAAATAAAGCTTCATCATCTTCCTCACTTATCCTTTCCCAGAGGTGACCTCTGTTCTGAGGCTGACACATAGTCTTATGTTTCCTATGACTTCTGATAATAAACCATTGCTCTCAAAGTTCCAGATGTCATGACTATAGACTATGAGAAGCCATAGGAAATATTTTTGCAATGAAGAAAAATTCCTGTTTTGTATATCAGGTTTTTGTTTGTTTGTTTTGGTCCTCAAGACAGGGTTTCTGTGTGTACCCTGGCTATTCTGGAACTCACTCTGTAGATCAGGATGAACTCAAACTCAGATATCTGCCTGCCTCTGACTCCTAAGCACTGGTTCTAAAGGCATGTGCTATCACAGCCCAGATACATACATACATACATACATACATACATACATACATACATACATATATGGGACTTAGGTGGGAAATAAAATGTGTTCCTTATGATAAATCAAATGTTTTTTTTTTTTTTTTTTTTTTTGCTGAGTGAAATACCACTTGACAGCTCACAACTCTGTGACATTATTAAGAGAGTATGAAACACCTTGGTAGTCATGACTTTTTATTCTCAATTTGTTTTAAAGGGAAAGGACTGACATGGTGAAATACAAATGTGTAGCTTCTTATGAAGCACTTACCGAGGAACAGAGTAAACTTACCAAAGACAGAATAAAACAGAAGAGAAAGACAGATGCCTTCTTCTTATATTTAAGATGATACCATGTGGGCACTCATCCTCATTGCTATTGCTGGTCTTTGTGGCTCTCATCTCAAATGCTTGCAGTCACTGAAGAAAGCATTAATATTTACCAAGGTGAACTAACCGAGGATGATGTGGATTCCCGTGCATAACCTTATTGAGCAGAGCAAGTATCGCTGGGCCTTGGTCAACCTTGGCAAGCAGTCCTGGACCCTGAATCACTCAGTGTCTTCACTAAACCAAATTGTCATTTTTACAGAGAGATACTAAACTTCAATGAAGACATTATGTTTTGTAAAATGTATAATTTCTGTGTCCAGATATGCAAGTAGGGTCTTAGTATTTTTTTTAAGTATTGTAAACTAAACAATTTTTGCTGTGTTAAATCAGCTTTATAGGATTATATATGTATATTCTATTTCTTGATCAAAGAAAATAGTTAGGTATTGGTTTTACAAGTAGAATGTTACATTGTACAGGGCTTTCTTGGTTGATTAGATTGTTACCAAACCTTAAGGGCAAATAGACAATAATTATCTGAGGTTGCTGCCTAACTTTTTCATTGAGGTACTCTGCTTTTTGGACATTTTTATTCTTTCTTTTTCAAAATGCCGAGCTTAGAAGCCAAATACACACACACACACACACACACACACACACACACACACACACACACACTCATAGCATAGCCAGGTGGATTGAATGCAATGCACTGCATCTATGTGTTCTGGTAGCATCTCATTGATTTTGGTTTAAAATAGAAGGGAAGGTAGTGTCCCAAATGAGATTTCTTTAACAGAAACCTGAGTTTAACTTTTATTAACTATATAATAATTGATACTGCCAATTACCATTCTGAATTTCATATAGTATAAGTTAGATATTGTTTCATCCTTTTTAAATGCATTTATATAAAGTGAACCCTCAAATTGCTGGATATTTTAGGCTATATCCGACTTAAGTTTTTTCACCTCTTACATTCAAGTTAGCTTCTTCAGCCCAGATATCAAAACAGTGGAGGCAGAAATGAACTGTATTCCAGGGAATACTTCAAGGCTAAGTGAAAGCACAGAACTGTAGGCAAACAGGCTTGCAAAACAATATTAGTCATAACATCCTTAACAAGTCACAGGATTCTCTCTGTCAGCATGCATGTCAGCTGGCAAAGAATAGATCTGCATGAAAAAGTGCCCACATGCTGGCTGGATCTGGCCGCTTTGGCCAGCTGGATGCTGCTAGATTGTACTATTTAATGTCGAATTTTGACTTGTGGTAGACAGCTGTGCTGTGTGTCAGCATCCTCAGATGAGGGATGGGAAAAAAAAGACAAGGAAAAAACGCATTTGAGTGAAGAGAGAATGGAAGGGAAAGAAAGGAAACACAAAAGCTTGTTCCATGACAGGTGTGAGTTGCTATGGTACATACAATAATGTTAAGGACAGCCTCCAATAATCAAGTAAGTAGCCGACATGGGTGGCTAGCAGTGCTGAGACCTGGCTGCTCCATTGGAAGTTTGGAAACACAATTTATTTATGGAACAACTTTATATATCTTAAAATGGTTTTACCATCTTACATTAAATGAACTGTTGACAGGCGTGCACTTTGTCCAGTGAGCACATACTATGTGGATTTTATATGCACATCTGTAGTGTGAATCCACTGGCACAGTGTGTGTAAATTCCAGATGTGGTGAGAGTTTCCCTTGTACAGGTCATCAGATAAAGCAACTCCTGACAGAAACTGTAAGGAAACCAGCAAAATGTTTGACCCAAAGATGGATGTTGTATGGTTTATGTTAAATATATATTCTTTTAATCACTGAAGAAAGATTTAAAAAGTGACCATTGTAATGTATTTTATTGTATATGAAACACAAACTGTCGATGTTTAAATAAAACTCTTTGGCTGCAGAGTTTAGAAAGCTTAAGTTTTTTTTTTTTTTTTTTTTTTTTTTTCACTTTGAGAAAATCCAAGCTTACAAACAGACTAAGTCAAGCATGTTCACACACTCCTATAATCCTAGTTCTTAGAGACAACAGGAAGATTGTAAATTGAAGGTCACTGTCTCAGTTACTTCTCTGTTGCAGTGAAAAGCACCATGACTAAGGCATCTTATAAAAGAATGTGGTTAATTGGGCTCACAGTTTCAGATGGTGGAAGAAAAGCAGGACACCAGCAGGAAAATCTGAGAACTCTTTTCTTCATCCACAAGTAGGAGGGAGGAAGAACTGAATATGGCACAGGGCTTTTGAAACCTCACAGTCCTATATCTTAGTAACTGTTCTATTGCTGTGTGAAATGACACCATGACCAAGGTAGCTCCTGTAAGTGGAAACATTTAACTTGGGGCTTGCTTACAGTCTTGGTGGCTTAGACAATTGTCAACATGTGAAAAGAATGGCAGCATGCCAGCAGGGATGGTTCTGAAGAAGTAGCAGAGTTGCTTTTTTTTTTTTTTTTTTCATTTATTTATTTTATATAACCAAGTTCATTTAAATGAAAACAAACATTTATACACAATATTTGGGAATTTGGGCGTCATTCTTTCCAAACTCCTTCCTACTGGTAAGGGGCGCTGTCATGGGTGATTCGAAGAAGATGCAGAAATCCTGGCTGTAGTCTGTAAGTTTTGAATGTAGGATCACCTCATACTCTGTTTCAGGTGGTCTGGCTTGATCAAACCACATTAGTCTGGAAGGAATCCACATCTTTTTATTTTCTGTGGAAACAAAAATAGAAATCCTTTTCCCCAGTAACTTGTCCTTGAACTTAAATTTTGGAGTCAAAGCATTTTTTAATTTAATTTATTATTTTACATATCAATCCCAGTTCCCTCTCCCTCCCTCCCTCCTTCTCTCCCTTCCTCCCTTCCTCCCTTTTTCCCTCCTTCTTCCCTCCCTTTTCTCTCTCTGCCCTCTCACATGCCCTCTAACCATCCTCTGCTCCCATACCCCCACCCCAATTCCATATGTAGGGGAATGCCATCCAGTTGGGGCCATGTAGGTCTGACAGGTCATGTGAAGTAGGGACTAGGGCTTCTCTCCTGCCTCTAGATTAAGGCAGTTATCCCAGTCCAAAAACTGGTGTTTCTATGTGAAATAAAAAATTTTATTTTAAAAATATATTCATGAATCTATATAAGTATTTCATATGATATCAATGCATGAATCTATATTTAAAAAGACAGTGGAAGGACAAAAGCCACATGGCAACATACTCTGAAGTGTTGTAAACATCACTTCCTAACAGATGTTTTCCATTGATTCAACCATTGTCTACTTTACTAAGTATTGTATACTGATTTTATGTTTTGTTTATGAAAGAAGATGAAGCAGAGATGGTTACTCTTATATCCTATAATTACACACTCACATTGCTCAAAAGTAATGCCCAATTCAATTTCATGAGCTTTCACCTGTCCCATTATCACTTCAATTAGTCTAAGTATAAGGGAAACTAAATGTCTTATCATGTCAGGCTCTTGTTTCAGGCTATGAACAAACTATGACAGCAAGAATCTGGGTCCCTAGGATTCACAGAGCAGGAGAACGACATTTAGTATGTGATTACTACAGGCCAGAATTAGCACTTAAATAATGAATTTGATTTCTTGAGTTGCAAATTTTAGGTCAGATATGGAACAATTTTGCATGTTTTTATGCCCAATGAAATTAATAGTATTTTGGGAATCAAAATTGCTAATACAAAGTAAAATACTGCTCCAGGGAGAGAAAGAAGAAAGTGGGTTTAAACAGAGATTTAAGGATGTCAAGTTTACAAAAGTTTCAATATAAAACTTGATTGTAGATAAATACTAGTCATTAGTTCTTTTCAATTTGCTGAATCAAGAAATAAAATGGGAATGAAGAAGTAGATGTACATGTTGTAAAATTCTAATTAACAGAAGAGAGGGAAGCAGTGCATTCAGTACAAAGCTTTGCTTTCTGTCTGGAGCAGAAACACCTCCTGGTCACTGAATGTCCCCATTGCCACTAGGGAACCATTCCAGTCATGATCACACTGCTGTGCTAGAGAATGAGTTCTTATGCTGTTCCTTTACACTGAAGCAAAATATAACTTAACAGGTGAAAACCACTGGTTGAATACACCGACAGGAAATTCATTAGTTAGGTCTCACTCTCTATTCCTATCAGTATGCAAGACCAAGAACATGAACACCAGTCTGAAGATACTTGAACTCCCTACCTCAGAAAGAGGTATCTCAAAGTAGTTACATTACGGCAGCTCTCTCAATGCAGCCCATGGAAAACAGTCAATATCTTATATGTTAAGAATAAAATGACAGGCATGGTGGTACGCACCCTTAATTCCAGCACTCTAAGGGCAAAATCAGGAATATCTCCAAAGTCAAGGCCAGCCTGGTCATCACAGCAAGTACAAGGGACTACACACACAGACCCTATCTCTAAGAAGCAAGCAAACAAAATTAATCAATGTATAAATAGTTAAACTGAGAAAAGAGGAAATATATAAAAAGCCAGTCAGACTGACAGGAAGAGAATAGGGCTCTTTGCCTACTGTGTGAGCTGAGAACCTCAGCTGTCACCAGAATGTACTGTAGAAAAATAATATTCCAGCTGTCAATTAATCACCATACATTGAGCATCAGAATAGGAATGCCTGTACCTACTTTTGCTCTCTCTCTCTCTGTCTCTCTCTCTCTGTCTCTCCCATCTCTTTCACCTATCACACACAGCATACACAAGCACACTTGTTTTTGAAGTGTTAAAACTCGTCAGTGAACTAAGTTAAAAAAAAAAAAACCTGAAGTTCATCATTAGGCAATATTCTGGCTTCTTTAAACCATATGTAAGTTTTTAAAGTCTCTTATTCTTCATTTTTGGTCATTCATATCTAACTGCAAAAAGTAGGGTACATATTTCGTAAGATAACCAAATCACAAAAACTACAAATGCTTTACATCTTTTTATATAATTTATGTCTGCAGATAGATGCATTGTTGTTCACTACTCCCATGTCTGATGAACACATGCATGTCTGGTGTACTTGGAGGCAGAAGTGGCCACTGGATTCCTTAGATCTGGAGTGCTTTAAACCCCAATATGAATACTGAACTCTGGTTTGACGTAGCAGCCAGTCTTAACTACTGAGCCACCATCTCTCCAGCCATAGACATTTCCCCCTTGAACCACTGAATTGTTGGTACAGTAAAAAAGACTACATTATGGAATCATGTTTATGGAAACCTGGCTGGGTTTTTGGTTATTTATTTTGTATTGTTGTTTTGTATAATCGATGCCAAACAAGATTATTTATTCAGTAGAAATTTATTTGATTAAATATACAATATCTCTACATTTGTCTAAAACCATAGCGAACACATTCCAGGTAAAGATACAAAGCATTCCCAGTTTAAGATAGACCAATAATAAAATTACATTTATAAAACTACCATAATTATGAATAGGTAGTCCACCTGAAAAATACTATACAGAATTAAATAAAATGGAAAAAAATTACCAATAAGATTCAGAGTTAAATCATCCTTATTTACAAAATGCTATTCTGTTACCATTTGATTTGAGGAGCAATATCATCACATAGGAACAGCAGTTACCTAAACTTCATCTAAAAAGAAAATGGATGCCGAGGAATCGGTCAGGTGTCCTCTGTCTCCAGATGTTCCAGTGCAGGCTGGAGGTTCTGGTGCAGGTTGACTGGAAGTAGGATTCAAGTCAGGAGAGAACTCATTTCTACTTTGAGATGTAAGAGTGGTGGAAGAACTCGAAACTTGGGGGAAGATAAGATGGAAATCCCCTTCATTTGCACACATTTCTCCCTGTTCCAAGAGACAGGAAAAAGACAGTGGGAGTTGAAACCCTGTACTGCACCCTTGTTAAACCACTAGTTCCAGCCCTTATTCTGGTATCCAAACATTCATACCACAATATTTGATCTGCCAAATAAATCTTGACATTACATAATGGACATTTGAGCTACAAAGGACTAATAATAACATCACAAAAAATTTCAAGGGTGTTTGTCACTGGCAGCAATGCAAGATCTCAATACAGTGCAGACTTACTGGAAATAAGCTTTTCAATACATTAAAACTTTGAAACTTAACATTCAGGTCATTGATCTCGACCTGATATCCTATTTGAAGCATTTCCTGTCATGCCAAGGACAACCTTAAATCCCTCCACCACCAAAAAAAAAGCCTCATGGCATGCTCATAGAAACTTAAGACTAAAGGTGAGGGCACAGAGCAGACAACTAGGACAACTAAGCTAGTTCTTGTCTAGTATTGGAAATATGATTTTCTGTATGGAAACATGTGATTCCAAAGGGGGAAATTATACTGTAAAATCAATAAATTACTTTTATTTTAAAATGTAAGGGTTGGAAAGAATTTCAAAAAATTCAATAAATGACTAAATATGATCTTAGATTTTGATTAGGATCATGTGGGAACCACTACTTAGGAGACATACTTAATACTTTAAAACAATTTAGCCAGTAATCATAAGACAAACATCTAAGTAATTATTTTAAATATTTTTTTTATTTTAAATATTTTAAATATACTCTTATATTACATGAAGTACACATATACTTAACATTAAAAATGCTTGTAACTGAACATTGGTGGCACAGGCCTTTAATCCCAGTATTTGGGAAGCACAAACTAGCTTTCCAGTTAAGGCTCCAAAGCTATAGGGAAACCCAGCCTTGGGGAGAAAAACAAAGCAAAACAAAAACCTGCTTATACATTCAATGATCTTTTAACCTATCATATTACAGTTAAAATTCAAATTCAAATTTGCCTAATATTGATCAAGGTGAAGCTTTTACTTCCTTTGATGCTGGACAGTAACCTGTGAGCCATATAAACCCTGTCCCTCTCAAGTTGGTTCTGGCTAGTGTTTCTCCCTGTAAAAGGAACCTAACTTGATGGAAAGCACAGATAAGCACTGACACAAACACAGACCTTTAAAGAAAGCCTACATGGCATTGGAGGAAACTGCAGGCCTTCAATATCCCTTATTGGGACATACTGTTGAGGATCTGCACAGGTGTTTCCTGGTGGAGGAGTTGGTGGGATCTGTCCTCTAGGATCACCTGGTAAGGCAGGGCCTCCAGGGCCTCTAACCTTGGGAACAAGTGGAGGAATCAAGCCATGGCCAGCTGGTTGGCATTCAGCAGGGACATAGTTGGGCACACTTGCCTTCTGTAACAGAGAAACAATCAGCAGTAAGTAAAGACATTTAATTAACAGCTCCTTTCCTGGGTGTGTGAGGCATAGAAGAAAGCAGTCCATTACATTCTAGTAAGGCTGGGGATAGGCTCAGTATCCCACAAAGGTGCAGGAGCTGCTTATTTGTTATTCTAAGTAGTTTTACTGACTTCACTCTCTCCACACCTCTTCCATATTGTAGTTGAAGTTCTAGCTAAGGCATTAAGACAACAAAAGAAGATCCATGGAATACAAATTAAAAGTAACAAATCAAACTTTCACTATTTGCAGATGATATGACAGGTTACATCAGGGAATACCTACCACTGATAGACACCTTTACCAAAGTGGCAGGATACAAAATTAACTAAACATATAAAAAAATTAATCACTAACCCTACTATATACATATGATAAAGGGGCTGAGAAAGGAATCACAGAAACATCTCTTTTTTTTTTTTTTTTTTTTTTTTTTTTTTTTTTTTTTTGCATTATCCAAGAAAACATAAAATAGCTTGGGGTAATGTTAACCAAACAAGTGAATAACTTATTTAATAAGAATTTTGAGTCTTTAAAGAAAAAAAATTAAAGAAGATACCAGAAAATGGGAAGATCTCTCATGCTTTTGGATAGGTAGGATTAACATAGTAAAAATAGTAGTCTTTCCAAAAGTAATCAACAGATTCAATGCAATCCCTATCATAAACCCCAGCACAATTCTTCACAACCTTGAAAGAACAATAGTTCTTCCTATGGAAAAACAGTAGACCCAGGGTAGGCTAGACAACGTTGTATAATAAAGGAACTTCTTTCTGGAGGCATCACTTTCCCTTTCTTCAAGCTCTACTGTAGAGCTATAGTCCTGAAAACAGTTTGGAACTGTCACAAAAATGGATAGGAAGACCAATGGAATCAAATTTAAAACACTGATATTAACTCATACATCTACCAATACCTGATTTTTGACAAAGCAGCTAAAGTTATACAATGGAATATAAAAAGCATTTTCAACAAATTGTGCTGGCATAACTGGAGGCTGACCTGTAGAAGACTCCAGATCACTATGCATAATACTTAAGTCTAAATATATCAAAGAAAGACCTCACCATAAATCCAGCCACATTGAACCTCCCAGAAGAGAAAGGGGGAGGTATCCATGAAAAAATTGGTACAGGAGCCTGCTTCCTGAACATAACTCCAGTACCACAGACTCTGAGATCAACAATTAATAAATGAAATCTCTTGAAATTGAAAAGCTTATTTAAGACAAAGAACACAGTCAACAAGACAAAATGGCAGCCCACACAATGGGAAAAGATCTTCAACAACCCCACATCTGACAGAGGGCTGATTTCCACAATGACAAAGAACTCAAGAAGCTAGGTACCAAAACACCAAATATTCTAATTAAAAAGTATGGTACAGAACTAAATAGAGACACCTAAGAATGTGTTCAAAATCCTCAGACACCAGGGAAATGCAAATCAAAAAACTCTGAGATATCATCTTACTCCTGTCAGAATAGCTAAAAACAAAAACACAAATGACAGTTTATGCTGGAGAGGATATGGAGACTGTAGTAAATTCTTCCACTGCTGGTGGGAGTGCAAACTCGTACAGACATTTTGGAAATCAGTATGGTGGTTCCTCAGAAAAATGGGAATCAGTGTACCTCAAGTTTCAGTAATTCCACTCTTAGGCATATACCCAAAATATGCACACTCATATAACAAGGACATCTGTTCAACTATGTTCATTGAAGCATTATTTGCTCAACTGAAGAATGGATGGAGAAAATGTGGTACATTTAAAGAATGAAATACTATTCAGAGGGAATAAACAATGTAATCTGGAAATTTGCTGGCAAATGGAAGGAACTAGATGGAACCATCCTGAATGAGGTAACCCGGTCACAAAATGACAAACATGGTATGTACTCACTCATATATGGCTTTTGGACAGAGCAAAGGATGGCCAGCCGACAATCCACAATGCCAGAGAAGCTAGGAGACAAGGCGGACCCTCAGAGAGACATACATGTTGCCGTGGAGAAGGAGAAATGGGCAAGATCTCCCTAGAAAATTGGGAGAATTGTGGATGGTGGGAGTTAGGGAGAAAATGATGAGAGAGGTAGGCATAATGGAACAGGAAGATTGAGTTAGGGAAAGAATAGGGGAGAGCAAGAAAGGAGACATTATAATAGAGGGAACCATAACAGGTTTTAAGAGAAATCTGGCACTAGGGAAATGCCAAGAGATCTATAAGAATGACCCCAACTCACAATGTGAGCAACAGTGGAAAGGCTACCATAAATGCCTTACCTTGATAATGAGATTGATAACTAACTTATATGCCATCATAGAACCCTCATCTAGTAGCTGATGGAAACAGAAGCAGTACCCACAGATAAACACTGAGCCAAACTCCTAGAATGCAGTTGCAGAGAGGGAGGGATGTTGAGACAAGGAGTGAAGGTCAGTGTACAGAAACTCACTGAGGCAGCCTACCTGAACAAGGGGAAACACATGTACCCAAAACTGATAACTGGGTAATCAGCATTGGACCGACTTAGACCTCTAGAATGTGGGACTCAGGTAGAAGGCCCCGTAAGTCTAAGGGGCTTCTGTCAGTGGAACCAGGATGTATCCCTGGTGCACAAAAGGTCTTTGGGTCCACATTCTCCATGGAAAAATATTCACTTAGCCTAGAGCCAGGAGGGAGGGCCTAGTCCCTACTTCAAATAATTTGACAGATTTAGATGATCCCACCTTGGAAGGCATCACCCTCCCAGTGGAGGGTTACGGGAATAGGATGGGAAGGTTCCCAAGGGGGCATGAGAGAGAGAAGGATCAGGGATCAGTATCTAAAACAAGAAAAAATAATAAATATAACTAAAAAAAGATTCAAATAAGATTTCAAGGGAGAAAATCTGAAATCGTGTACAGCATCTAAACAAGCGTTGAATTTCATGTAAATGTTGTACTTCTTTTAGGGCGATATATTGGGCTTCTTTCTGTTTTTTATCTTAATATTTTTTTTTCATTAACAGGAATGGGTGTTTTCCTACATGTATATCTTCATACTATATACATTCAGTTTTCTGGAAGGATACAATAAGCCTTCAGATCCCTTGAAACAGGAGGTAAGAAGGTGCTGGGAATTAAACCCAAGTTCTTTAGGAGAGCAGCCAGGGCTCTTAACCTGTAAGCCATTTAGCAAGCCTATGTGGATTTTTGAGACAAGATCTGCTTATAAGGCCCACACTGGCTTTTAATTTACCATCTTTCTGATGTAGCCTGCCAAAATGCATGGATTACATGGACCATCAAAATTTGTCTTGTGATCTGTACTATTTCGCAGAAGGTTACAAGCCAACAATGAGAATGTTAACTCTAAGTACAGGTATATTATATTAATATCATAATATCACAAAGTAGAAGAGCTCTCACCTTGTTCTAATAAAACAGAGAAACTAGTTGTGGATTCTTGGGTAGAATTCAGTTTCCAATACTTACCCCAGGGTCTGTTTTGGTGGCATTCTTCTTGTATTCCAACGTGGAGGATGCTGGCCTATCTAGACAGGAAAATCAAATCAGGAGAACTTCATGAGTTCTCACTTTATCCCACGACTGTTTCCAGATCCAAGTGACCCTGACATGTTCCACTCCCCCTGGCCAGTACAGAGAACAACTGGACACAAATACAATAGTATTCCTCATTAGGGTCCCCAAAGCACCATGAGAACCTTGGAAATTTCAATAGGACAAAAGAACATTCGTTTGCAGTGTGCTGGTGACCTTTCCAACAGGCTCTTAGGTAATCATACTGAGGTAGCCTAAGCGAAGAACTCAGGATGAAGCATCTGCTTCCTCTGTCTATGTGTGACAGCCCTTAAAATATATTTTTCTTAAAAAGTACCCTTATAGATAACAAATACACAATGAAAATTTAAATGGTTTCATTTTATACTTAATGTGATTTTCTGTCATACCTACAGTAGATACACATCTTTCCCACCTTCAGAGGGTAGTGAGTGATAATTGAAGAGGTCCTGGGAGATTCACTCAACTAAATGAAAAATGATTAAATAAGCTAACTAATAAAGAACATGAAACCAAAAAATTTTACTGGTTGTCTTACACAAATCAACTGACATTTTCCTGGCTAAAATCTTTCACTACTACACTGGATATAAATAAACGGTTTAAAAAGTTGAGAAGTAAAAAAAAATAAAAAAAAAAGTTGAGAAGTTTGCTATTGAAAAGAGTAAAGTTTGTATTACAACCCTTGAAGGAAACCCTTCAAATGGCAACAAAACTAACCTTAACACATTCATTAGATGACATACATGAAACATGACACAACAAGAAAGGGCTAGAGAAATGTGTTTACAGGGTAATGTTATGGGCTGCTCTTCCTTAGGACTTATGCTTAATAGCAAGCCACTACACAGCAGCACACAACTATCTGTAACTCCACTTCCTGGGGCACTGATGCCCTGTTATGGCATTCTGTGGAATCAAACACACATGTAATACACAGAAATCAGATGGTAGAGATGACAGATTAATGGGATACCTACCAAAGAAAGGTGCTAACGGGGAATACAACCAGGCCAAAGGAGAGAAGTGACTTATAGTGAACTGCAATGTGGATGTTGTCAAGGAAAAGAATATAAACCTATGACAACTGAAATGGTACTTGTCTATTACTTGAATAACCAAAGGGGACATTACGATGAAAAACCAAAAATTATTTTTATTTAACAATGTAAGTATATAAAAAAATTTCAAGGACTTCAAAAATAATTATGTTGGAGAGGATGTGGAGGAAGGGGAACACTCATCCACTGCTGGTGGGAGTGCACACTTGTACAGCCATTTTGGAGATGACTATGTTGGTTCCGCAGGAAAATGGGAATCAGTTTACCACAGATCCGGCAATGCCACTCTTAGGCATATACCCAAATGATTTACATCCATGAAACAAAGACATGTGCTCAACTATGTTCATAGCAGCATTATTTGCAATAGCAAGAACCTGGAAGCAATCTAGATGCCCCTCAACTGAAGAATGGATAGAGAAGATGTGGCACATTTACACAATGGAATACTACTTTACAGGAAAAAAAAACCAATGGAATCTTGAAATTCACAGGCAAGTGAATGGAACTTGAAGAAACCATCCTGAATGAGGTAACCCAGTCACAAAAAGAGGAACATGATATGAACTCACTCATATATGGAATTTAGACATACAGTAAAGGATCACCAGCCTATAATACACACCTCCAGAGAAACTAGGATACAAGGAGGATTCTAAGAGATTCACTTAAGGTCCGTCAGAGAAGGGGAAAGGGACAATGTCTCTGAGCATTTTGGAAGTGGGGGGACAACAGTGAGTGTAGAGGGAGCTAGGAGAAAGAGAAGGGGAGGACAGGAAAGCACGTGGGACTTGGAAGATTGAGTCAGAGGAGCAATAGACAAGAGAGGGGGGGGGGGGGGAGAGAGAGAGAGAGACAGAGAGAGAGAGAACCATAAAAGAGGGAGCCATTAAAGGTTTGAAGAGAAAACTGACTCTAGAGAAATATCCAGTGACCTACAAGACTGACCTCAACTAACAATTTGAGCAACAATGGAAAGGCTACCATAAATGCCATTTCATGATAAGGAGATCAACGACTAACTTATCATCCATCATGGAGCCCTCATCTAGTAGCTGATGGAAACAGAAGCAGACACCCACATTTAAACACTAAGTTGAACTGGAATCTAATGCAGAGAGGGAGGACAAGACCAGACATCAAAAACACACAGAGACAGCTGACCTGAACAAGGAGGAGCTAATGGGCCCCAGACTGATAGCTAGGAATCCATCATGGGACTGAATCAGACAGCCTGAACATGGGTCTCAGTTGGAAGGCCTGGGCAATCTAAAGGACCTTGGTCAGAGGAACCAGGATGTATACCTGGTGCAAAAATGGACTTTGGGAGCATATTCCTTTAATCTGGAGGCAGAAGGGGAAGCCTATTCCCTACTCTAAATGACTTGACAGATTTAGGTGACCCTTCCTGGAATGCATCACCCTACATGTGGAGTGGGGTGGTGGGAGTGGAGGGTGGTCTGAGGAGATGGGAGAATGGGAGAGAGGCAAAGAGCAAGTGAGGGAGAGGGAACTGGGGTTGATATGTAAAATAAATAAAGAAAGAAACAAACAAATAAAAATTGTATATCTCCCTCTTTAAAAAAATTAAAATATAATCATGTGGGAACTGCTATTCAGGAGTAATACTTGAAACCACTTTTAAATAACTTTTAGAAAACATATAACTAATTATTCAAATAATGGCCCCAATGCATTTCTATGAAATGAAACACACATAATTAAAATCTAAAAACTACTTGCATCTGGGCATTGTTGATACAGGCATTTAATCCCAACACTTGGGAAGCAGAGAGATGTGGATTTCTGTGAATTCATGGCTAGTCTGTTCTACTGAGTGAGTTCCAGGGCAGGCTTCCAACATATACAAAAACTTTGCCTTGGGGAGAATAAAACAATCAAACAAAAATACCCCACAAACAGTCTGTACATTTACTGATCTTCTGGCCTATCACAGCACAGTTCAAATTCAATGTTCCCTATGGTGGATCAAGGTGAAACCTTGACTTACTTTGTTGATGGAATGTATCTTTGAACCATGAAAACTGTTTCCCCCTCAAGTTGGTTCTGGCCAGTATTTCTCCCAGTAACAGAAACCAAACTTGAATAAAAGAACAGATAAACATTGACACATGCAGGGACCTTTAAAAATGCCTACCTGGCACTAGAGAGAAAGGTGGGCCTGCAAAGTCCCTGGGTGTGATATACTGTCCGGAATCTCCACAGATGTTTCCAGGAGGAGGTGGAGGCAGGATTGGGCCTCTTGGATTCCCTGGAAAGGCAGGGCCTCTAGGACTTCTGACCAAAGGATCCAGTGGAGGAATCACGTCATGACCAACCGCATTGCATTCAGGAGGACTAGAGTTAGGCAAAGGTGCCTTCTGTAACAGAGTCACAATCAACAGTAAGTGAAGCTTCTTGATTCATAGCTCCTTTCCTGTGAGTGTAGGAATTATAGAAAGCCTGGGAACAGGCTGAATTTTCCTCATGTGTGTGAGAGCCACTTATTCACAGTCAGAAGTAGTTTTACTATCTCAACAGAAAGCTTTATGGATGGAACTAATCATCTACCTAGCTCCACCACAAACACAAATACAGTAAAAGCAGATCAAAACAGACACTTTTAAAAACAGATATACACCAGGATATGTTGGCACAGGCCATAAATCTCAGAATTTGTCTATTAGAGAAAGGTGGATATCTGTCAGAATGAGCGTGTCTGGTCAACAGAGTGAGTTCCAGGACTGACTCAAGATCTACTGGGATATCCTATCTCTAGGAAAAAACAACAAACAACAACAACAAAACCCCCCAAAACATAGAACTTTTATCAAACATAGATGCAAAAGGAAAATGTTTAACATGTTGGTGATTTCAAAATGATCCAAATTAATTTTATATTTGGAATAATGAAATACATGTTTAGATTCAAATAAGATTCAAGGAAGAAAATCTGAAATGTAGACAGCACATATACAAGCTTTGAAGTTCTTCTAAAACTTGCACTTCTTTAAGTAGGAGATATCAAGTTTTTTTTCTCTTGCTTTTTTTTTTTTTTTGTATATTTTTAATGCCAAAGAAATGGGTGTCTTGCTTGCATGTATATCTGCATTCATTGTTAAATTTTTGATTGTGAGCCTTGCCTTTAATGGCTGAGCCATCTCTCCAGCCCTATAAACTCATTGTGAAAGAATGATAGGATAGGGATTCAGATCCCTTGAATTGGAGGTAAGGATTGTCTGCCTGAAATCATGTGCTGGGATTCAAACCCAGCTCCTATGGGAGAGCAGCCAGTGCTATTAACCTGTTAGCCATTTCTCCAGCTCAGTAGTTTTTTGATTCACAATCTATGCATATTGGCTACACTGGCTTTGAATGTACCATACTCCTACCTCATGATGTGGGAGTTGGAAAAAACTCGAATCTTGTGGTGAGGTAAGATGGAAATGCCCTGGGTTCAGTCACATTTCTCATGTTCCAAGAGATGGGTAAAGGACAGCTTAAGTTCAAAGCCCAAATACAAAACCAAAATCTTCAGCACTTGTACTGATATCCCATCACTCAGACATTACTTGATCTAAGAAATAAATCTTGACATTGAAAAAAAAACCTTCTTAGCTACATAGGACTAATAAGAAAGAATGTCTCCAGCAATTTTAGGTACATTTTCCCTATTTTGGCAGCTATGCAAGATCTCAATACATTGGAGACTTACTGTAACATAGATTTTCAATGGAGTAAATCTCAAAGACTTAACATTCCCATTATGATCCTGACCTGATATCCTACAAGATATATTTCCTGTGTTGCCAATGAAATAAATTCCCTCCAAAATTCTCATATCATTCTCCTAGAAGGTTAAGAGTAGTTGCCATGGCAAAGTACAGACACTTAGGACAACTGAGATGGTTCTAGTCTAGTACTTGAACAATTGATTTACCGTATAGGAACATATGAAGCAAAAGAGAAAATTATGCTGTATAAACAACAAATAACTGTTATTTTCAATTGTAAAGGCTGGAAAGAAGTTGAGGAATTCAACAAATTCAGTGAGGTCCATGACTGGCACCATATCTAATGGGAACACTATCTCTAGTTAAAAAAAAGAAAAAGAAAAAAAAAAAAGAAAAGAAAGCAGACACGTTTTAATCGAACACACACACAACACACACACACACACACACACACACACAGGAAAATGATTGATATGTGGACATTTATAAAATGACAAAGTCATTTGAAAAGTAAAATACATACATATTAATATTCAAATAAGATTCCAAGAATTTATGAAATAGTGTAAAGCAAGTAAACAAGCTTGGAAGTTCATGTAAAAGTTGAACTTCTTGAATGGGAGATATCTGGTTTCTTTTTCTTGTTGGATTATTTTAGTGTTTTTTTTTTTTCATTTCACAGATATGGTATATTTTCCTGTATGTATGTCTGCATACTATAGTCATTCAGTGTTCTGTAAGGATAGAATATGCAAATCCCTTGGAGGTAAGATGGATTGTGAGCCACCACTCCAAGCTTGGAAATTAAACCTAGGTCCTGTATAAAAGGAGACATTGCATTTAACTGGAATGCCATTTCTCAAGTCTGTGTGGTTTAATGAGGCATATTCTGCATATATAGCCCACACTGGATTATATATTCCCATCCTACTGCCTCACTCTGGAAACTGCTGGGATCACATGTACCATCAAACAAAGGCTAGTGAGCTAAACAATTTCACATAAGGTTACAGACCAACAAAGAAAGTTAATGCTAAGTGCAAGTATATTTAACTCAAGCCTTGCTCTAAAATAAACAAGAAACTAGGTGTGCATCCACGGGTAGAATTCAATGTTCAGTACTTACGTTAGGATGATGTTTGTTGGCATTCTTCCCAGAATACAATGTGCAGGATAAATACATATATAATAGGTAAAATACATACATAATAGGATCCCAAAAAGATTTCAAGAAAGAAAATCTGAAAGAGGGTACTGAAAGTAAACAAGCTTGGAATTCATCTAAAAGTGTACTACTTGAAGTGTTCGATATCAGGTTTATTTCTCTTGTTTGCTTATTTTAGGATATTTTTTATTTCAGAGACATGGGAATTTGCCTGCATTTATTTCAACATATTGTATCCATTCAATATTCTGGAAATATATGATAGGGCATCATATCCCATGAACAGGAATTAAGAAGGATGGTCATCAACTACACAGGAGTGGGGAGTTAAACCCATGTCCTGTAGGAGAGCCAGCCAGTGGTCTTAAAAGTGTAAGCCATTTCTCTACTCTAGGTTAATTTTTTGAGGCAAATTATCTTAAATAACCCAGACTGGCTTGAAATTCCCCTCCTCCTGGGTCAGCCAGCAAATTGCAAGGAACGCATGGACCATCAAATTCTGGCTTGTATTCTGTAAAATTTCACAGAAAGTTACAAGCCAACAATGAAAGTGTTACAGATAATTGAAAGTATATTTAATTAATATCACATATGAAACAACTCTAACCTTGTTCTAATAAAATAAGAAACCAGTTGTTGATCTATAGGTAGAATACAATTTCTAATACTTACCACAGGGTCATGTTTGGTGGCACTGCTACCAGATTCCAATGTGGAAGTGACTGGTGCATCTAGACCAAAAAATGAAACCAGTGAAACTCATGAATTCTTACATTATTCCCAGATCATTTCCAGATCAAAATGACAGTGACTTGTTCCACTCCCCTTGCTGGGACACAGAACAGGTCGACACGAAGCAGCCCCAGACTTAGACAAAATTCAAAATTACAGACATACTTTTGTAGTATGTGGCTGATGCATCCAAATGACACTTGGCAAACTTGACCAGTCACCTTAAATGACCAAATTCGAATACAGAATGGACTTCCCGTTTTCCAGGTGTGCCAACCTTTCCCTCAGTACATATGATATATTTCAGTTTATAGGTACCCTTATAGATAATGCAACAATTACACAATGAATATTGAAATTTCTGAATTTTATTATATCTTAATATTAGTTACTATAATATCTATAGTAGATAAACATCATTCCCTACATTAGTGAATAGTTAGTGATAGCTGAAGACATCTTGAAGGAATCAATCGACTGTATATAAAAATATTAAATTAGATAATTAATTAAGAACAAGAACACAAATTGTTTTACTGGTAGTCTTTTACATATCCATTGATATTTGCCTGCCTAATGTCCTTGTGTGGTAAACAGGATCTATCTAAATGCCTTAAAAAGAATGATGGAAGCTATGGAAGAGTAAGTTTGTATTATGACCAGATACAGGAAACCCTTCCTCTTGCATCAAAGCCAAACTTCAACACATACATTGGATTACAAGCCAAAAATATTAGACAAAATAAAGTTCTGGAAAAATGGCTTAAGTGGTGATGGGTATAGTAAATCATTACTATGCCATCAAAACTAACCTTACACATACACACACACATTAGCTGACACACAGCATGAATAGTGTGGTCAAATGGTCAAGGGAACAGTCTACTCTTCCTTAGGACCCGTGCTTGGTTCACAGAAACTACACAGCAGCTGACAGCCATCGGTATCTGCAATTCCAGGGTCTCTGAAGGCTTCTTTGGTCTTTAACATGCCTCACACATGAATGTGATATGCAGAAAGAAGATAGAAGCATTGCCAAATTCATGGGATAACTGCCAAGGAGGGCTGCTAACAGGGCACACTACCAGCCAAAAACAGAAAAATGCCTTGCACTGAATCTCTATGAAGATGCTGAGAACAAAGCCCAAGTCCTAAGTTCTGCTAGATGAGCCAGTATTAACCAGTCACCTACTACTTCTCCAGCCACAGATTCTTCCCTCTGGAAGCACAGAGTAAAATGACGTCATTATGGAATCATGTTGATGGGACACTGGCTGGGTTTAATATCAACACTGCCAAATATGACTATCCCTCAATTACAATTTGACTAAAGCTGTAGATACCAATACGTTTGTCTATAACCATATGTTTCTACACATTCCTGGTCTAAAAACTTTGAGAGTAGTGGTGAAGATATCCCCAATAGGGAGACTGAATGCATATCTACCAGGATATTATTAAACATAATAATCCAATTAAAAGATACTATCCATATTGAAATCAAAGGGAAATAACTTACTCATATGATTAGTATTCATATCACACGTACTTTTTAAAAAATAATCTGAAATTCTAATTGCATTATTCTTCCAGCTGAGCACCAGGAGCAGTACAGAAGGAACATCAGTCGCCTAAACAGCCAATTAGAAGAACTGAGTGCCATGGAAAGTGCCATGTCTACTTGTGTTTCAGGAGGTCCCTGCAAGTGCAGTTTGTAGGTTCCGGTGCTGGCTGTTGGGAAGGGCGAATGAAGTCTGGAGGGGGCTCATATATACTATCATGTTGTGTAAGTGGGGCCATTGTGCTTCTTTGGGCAAGGTAAGATGGAATGCGACTCAGCACCTCCACGTTTCTAAGGATCCAATATTTAGGAGTAGGACAGTGAAGTTGAACCCATTTACGTTTCACTTATGCAACCAAAAGCTCCAGACACTATTTTTGATCTGCCCAATTCAAAAGCACAATATATAATCAAACAAATATATCTTAAGTGGGTTACGTACTTGTTCAGTACATAGCATTAATAAGTTCTAATATCACTAACACTTCCAGGGGTATTTGTACTATCTAAAGAGATATATGAGATCTCAGTGCACTGAAGTCTTACTGCAAAAGAGCTCTTCAATGGAGTAAACTTTCAGAATTCACATTCCTATCGTGACACGAACCTGACTTCCTAAACGTGAAATTCCCTGTAATGTCAGAGAAAGGACTTGCACCCTAAAAAAGGCATATCTTTCACCTAGGAGCATACAACTAGAGGCCATGGCAGAGAGGACACCTAGGAGCACTGATTGGTTCTTCTTCTTTATGTTATAGACACATGGATACATGATTCACAGGAACAAAATATTAAATGTATTTTAGATTTTAAACATGATTGGGTGGGAACAATGATATTGGAGAAAACTTTGAAGTAATTGACTCCTGAATTTTTAGCCAAAACATCGAGACATTACATGCTATATTGGCCTCGGTACATTCTCATCAATGAAGACACAGAAATTAAATCTGAAAACGGTTTGCAGATGGACATGTGTGGCCCAGGAATTTACTCTCCACACCTGGGAATCAAATATATGTGGATATCTATGTTTTTAGAGAGGCCTGATAAATAGAAAATTCCAGGACAGTCTCACCAAGTGAGGTGTAGAGAAAAAAGAAAAACAGACAATAAAAACACCTAGGAATCAAATATATGTGGATATCTATGATGTTAGGGAGGCCTGATGAACAGAAAATTGGGGGACATGCTCACCATATAGGGTGGGGAGAAAAAAAAAAAAGAAAAACAGACAATAAAAACAGACACAACTTGGAAATGTACTGTTCTTCTGGCCTGTCAGAACACAATTCATTTTCAAAATTCCATAATGTGTATCAAGGTGAAGCCTTGACATCATAGACATTTGGACTGTAAACTGAGGGCCCTCATGACCCTTTCCTTATCCAGTTGGTTTTGGGAACTGTTTCTAACAGAATGAAGAAAATACTTTAAGTTAAGCACAGATCAACATTCAAAAATACTCAGACTTTTAAAACAAAACCTACCTGGCATTGGAGGAAACGGTGGTCCCACAAAGTCCCCTGGTGGGAAATACCATCCAGGACCTCCACAGGCATTTCCTGGAGGAGGAGGTGGTGGGATCTGGCCTCTTGGATCAACTGTAAAGGCAGGGCCCTCAGGTCCTCTAAGCTCAGAACCAAGTGGAGGAGTCAATTCATGTCCAGCTGCATCATGTGCATCATGGCCAGAGGTGGGCAAAAGTGTCTCCTGGAACAGAGTGACAATATGCTGTCAGTGAGGTAGTTTGCTTCACTATTGCTTTACTGGGAGTGTCAGGCACAGAAGAAAGCATTCCATGACATTCCAGCAAGCCATGTAACAGCCCCAGTTTGCCACATGTGTACAGGTGCTGTCTACTCGCTATCCTAACTAGGGTTACTAGTTCAGCACAAATTGTTAAACATGGCAGTGACACTCTCCCTAGCTCACCCTCAAACAAACACACAGTTCATGCTGATCTAGATAGACAGACACTTTATGTAACAGATATGCACCAGGAGGTAGTTAGAGACAATGGCCTTGAATACATGAACTCCCAGTCAGATATTGGTATAGTTCTGTCAGTATGTGGCCACATGGTCAATACAGTGGGATCGAAGACTGGAAGCATCTCTAATGGAAAAACCTATCTGGAATCGAAAAATAACGACGGTTTTTATCAGACACACACAAATAGGAAAACTCTTGAGTTGAGCATATTTCCACAATGAAAAAAATCAAGGCTGTGTGTTAAATGTAAAATAGATACATATTAAGATTCCAGTAAGATTTGCAGGACAGAAGTCTGAAAAAGAGCATTACAATTGAACAAATGTTGAATGTCATCTAAAAGTGTTAAAAGTTGAAGTGGGAGATATCAGTGTTTTTTTTTTAATCATTGTTTTTCTCTTGTTTTTGTTAGCATTTTTTTTTTTTCATTTCACAGAAAGGGCAATTTTGACTCCATGTATGTCTGCATACTATTTTCACTCACTGTTCTTGAAGGGCAGAATAGGACATCAGATCCCTTGAAATGGAGTTAAGATGGGTGGTGAGCCACCACAGAGTTTCTGGGAATCAAAACCAGGTCCTTCAAAAGAGCAGCGAATGCTTTTAATAGTGTATGCCTTTTCAGTCCTACCAGATTTTCAAGGCACATTCTGTCCATATAGCCCACGCAGGCTTTGAAAATGCCATGCTCCTGCCTGAATCTGCAAAATGCTAGGAACACGTGGGCCATCAATCCCTGGCCCGTGATCTGTATGATTTCACAGAAGGTTACAGGTCAACAATGAGTGGTGATGCTAGGTCTAAGTATACTTAATAAATATCACAACGCACAAGAGCTCAAGTCTTGTTCTAATGAAACCTAGAAACTCCTTGTGGATCCACGGGTAGATGTCAATTTCCACAACTTACCACGGGGTCGTGTTTGGTGGCACTCTTCCCGGACTCCAATGTTGAGCACACTGGCTCACCTAGAAGTTAAACCAGGAAAATTCATGAGTTCTCCCTTTATTTTCAGGAGGTTTCCCAATCCAAATACCACTGACATGTCCCATTCCCCTTGTCGGGATAGAATACAGGGCGACAGGAATACGATAGCAATGCTCATCACGGTGACAAAAGCAGCCTCAGACTTGGGAGAATTTCGATAGAACACATATGGTTTTGAAGTGTGCTGGTGACATGTACAGCTGGCTCTTAGGCAATCTTGCTTATTAGCCTTAAAGAACAACTAGAGATTCAGCATTCACATCCTGTCTGCATGGTATGCCAACCTTTCCTTCAGGACTGGACGGGCACTGTTATGGTCGAGAACCCTTACAAGTGACTCAACAAACATATAATGAAAAGTTCAATTTCTTAATATTATTTTTTGTTTATGTCCATTGCATTTATAACTACAACAGAAACACACCTTTCCTGATTCAGTGTATAATGAGTGACAGTAGCAGGCAACCTGACAGGTTAAATCTACTAAATATAAATGATGGAATAAGATAATTTATTAAGAACAAGAAAACAAATTATTTTACAGGTAGTCGTTTAAATATCCACTGGCATCGGCCGGCTTCATATCGTTGTAGGAAACAGGATGGATATAAATGGACTGTAATCTATGAGATGATACCCATGGAACTCAGGAGAGTTTGTATTATGGCCAGATAATGGAATGCATTACTATGGCATCAAAACTAACCTTACACATACACACACACACATTAGCTGACACACCTATATCGTTCACAGCATGAATGGTGTGGTCAAATGGCTCCAGTGGTCAAGGGAACAGTCCACTCTTCTTTAGGACCCGTGCTTGGTTCACAGAAACTACACAGCAGCTGACAGCCATCTGTATCTGCAAATCCAGGTTCTCTGAAGGCTTCCTATGTCTTTCACATGTGTCACACATGAGCGTGAGACACAGAAATAAGATGGAAGCATTGCCACAATCATGGGATAGCTGCCAAGGAGGGCTGCTAACAGGGCGTACTTACAGCCCAAAAGAGAAAAGTGCCTTGCACCGAAGCTCTATGTAGATGCTGGGAACAAAGCCCAAGTCCTCAGTTCTGCTGGAGGAGCCAGTATTAACCAGTCACCTACCATTATTTTCCAGCCACAGACCCTGCCCTCTGGAAGCACAGAATAAAACGTACTCATTATGGAACCATGTAGATGGGACACTGCCAAATAAGACTTTACTTCAATTAAATTTTGAGGGGCTATACCTGCAGGTACCTATACGTTTGTCTGGAACCACATGTTTCTACACATTCCTGGACTGATGAAATAGATAATAGTTGTTAAGATATCCCCAATACTGAGAATGCAGGCATAACAACAACGATTATGTTAGACATAATAATCCAATTAAAAGATACTATCCATATGGAGATCAAAGGGAAATACCTTACTCATAAAGTTAGTAATCATATCACACGTCTTTTCCAAAAACTAATCTGAAATTCTAATTGCATTAGGCTTCCAACTGAGCAACAGCAGCAGTACAGAAGGAACAGCAGTCGCCTAAACAGCCAATGAGAAGAACCGACTGCCATGGAAAGTGACAAGTCTCCTTGTGTATCAGGAGGTGCCTGCAGGTGCATTTTGCACGTTCGGGAGCTGGTTGTTGGGAAGGGAGAAACGAGTCTGGTGGGAGCTCATATATACTTTCATGATTTGTGAATGGGGCCACTGTGCATCTTTGGGGAAGTGAAGATGGAATGTGACACGGCACCCCCACGTTTCTCAGGATCCAAGAAGCTGAACCCTTTTACGTTTCACGTATGCAACCAAAGCTCCAGACCATGTTTTTGATGTTCCCAACTCAACACCACAATACATGATCAAAGGAATAAATCTTGAGTGGAAATATGTACTTGTAAAGTACATAGCATTAATAAGAGATAACATAACTAACACTTTAAGGTGTATTTGTCCTATCTAAAGAGCTATATGAGATCTCAGTTCATTGACGTCTTACTGTAATACAGCTTTCAATGGAGTAAACTTTCAGAATTCACTTTCCTATCATGAGGCCAACCTGTCATCCTCAACGTGAAATTCCCTGTAATGTCAGAGAAAGGACTTGCACCCCAATAAAGGCATATCATTTCCCTAGGAGTGTAATAATAGAGGCCATGACAGAGAAGAGACACCTAGGAGCACTGATTGTTTCTTCTTCTTAATGTTATAGACACATGGACACTTGATTCACAGCAACAAAATATTAAATGTATTTTAGATTTTAAATATGATTGGGTGGGAACAATGACTTTGGGGGAAATCTTTGATGTAATTGACTCCGGAATTTTTAGCCTAAACATTGAGTCATTACATGCTATATTGGCCTCGGTACATTCTTATCAATGAAGACACAGAAATTTAATCTGAAAACGGTTTGCAGCAGGGCATGTGTGGCCCAGGAATCTACTCTCCGCACCTAGGAATCAAATATATGTGGATATCTATGATGTTAGGGAGGCCTGATGAACAGAAAATTGGGGGACATGCTCACCATATAGGGTGGGGAGAAAAAAAAAAAGAAAAACAGACAATAAAAACAGACACAACTTGGAAATGTACTGTTCTTCTGGTCTGTCAGAACACAATTCATTTTCAAAATTCCATAATGTGTATCAAGGTGAAGCCTTGACATCATAGACATTTGGACTGTAAACTGAGGGCCCTCATGACCCTTTCCTTATCCAGTTGGTTTTGGGAACTGTTTCTAACAGAATGAAGAAAATACTTTAAGTTAAGCACAGATCAACATTCAAAAATACTCAGACTTTTAAAACAAAACCTACCTGGCATTGGAGGAAACGGTGGTCCCACAAAGTCCCCTGGTGGGAAATACCATCCAGGACCTCCACAGGCATTTCCTGGAGGAGGAGGTGGTGGGATCTGGCCTCTTGGATCAACTGTAAAGGCAGGGCCCTCAGGTCCTCTAAGCTCAGAACCAAGTGGAGGAGTCAATTCATGTCCAGCTGCATCATGTGCATCATGGCCAGAGGTGGGCAAACGTGTCTCCTGGAACAGAGTGACAATATGCTGTCAGTGAGGTAGTTTGCTTCACTATTGCTTTACTGGGAGTGTCAGGCACAGAAGAAAGCATTCCATGACATTCCAGCAAGCCATGTAACAGCCCCAGTTTGCCACATGTGTACAGGTGCTGTCTACTCGCTATCCTAACTAGGGTTACTAGTTCAGCACAAATTGTTAAACATGGCAGTGACACTCTCCCTAGTTCACCCTCAAACAAACACATAGTTCATGCTGATCTAGATAGACAGACACTTTATGAAACAGATGTGCACCAGGAGGTAGTTAGAGACAATGGCCTTGAATACATGAACTCCCATTCAGATATTGGTATAGTTCTGTCAGTTTGTGGCCACATGGTCAATACAGTGGGATCGAAGACTGGAAGCATCTCTAATGGAAAATCCTATCTGGAATCGAAAAATAACGATGGTTTTTATCAGACACACACAAATAGGAAAACTCTTGAGTTGAGCATATTTCCACAATGAACAAAATCAAGGCTGTGTGTTAAAAGTAAAATAGATACATATTAAGATTCCAGTAAGATTTGCAGGACAGAAGTCTGAAAAAGAGCATTACAATTGAACAAATGTTGAATGTCATCTAAAAGTGTTAAAAGTTGAAGTGGGAGATATCAGTGTTTTTTTTTTAATCATTGTTTTTCTCTTGTTTTTGTTAGCATTTTTTTTTTTCATTTCACAGAAAGGGCATTTTTGACTCCATGTATGTCTGCATACTATTTTCACTCACTGTTCTTGAAGGGCAGAATAGGACATCAGATCCCTTGAAATGGAGTTAAGATGGGTGGTGAGCCACCACAGAGTTTCTGGGAATCAAAACCAGGTCCTTCAAAAGAGCAGCGAATGCTTTTAATAGTGTATGCCTTTTCAGTCCTACCAGGTTTTCAAGGCACATTCTGTCCATATAGCCCACGCAGGCTTTGAAAATGCCATGCTCCTGCCTGAATCTGCAAAATGCTAGGAACACGTGGGCCATCAATCCCTGGCCCGTGATCTGTATGATTTCACAGAAGGTTACAGGTCAACAATGAGTGGTGATGCTAGGTCTAAGTATACTTAATAAATATCACAACGCACAAGAGCTCAAGTCTTGTTCTAATGAAACCTAGAAACTCCTTGTGGATCCACGGGTAGATGTCAATTTCCACAACTTACCACGGGGTCGTGTTTGGTGGCACTCTTCCCGGACTCCAATGTTGAGCACACTGGCTCACCTAGAAGTTAAACCAGGAAAATTCATGAGTTCTCCCTTTATTTTCAGGAGGTTTCCCAATCCAAATACCACTGACATGTCCCATTCCCCTTGTCGGGATAGAATACAGGGCGACAGGAATACGATAGCAATGCTCATCACGGTGACAAAAGCAGCCTCAGACTTGGGAGAATTTCGATAGAACACATATGGTTTTGAAGTGTGCTGGTGACATGTACAGCTGGCTCTTAGGCAATCTTGCTTATTAGCCTTAAAGAACAACTAGAGATTCAGCATTCACATCCTGTCTGCATGGTATGCCAACCTTTCCTTCAGGACTGGACGGGCACTGTTATGGTCGAGAACCCTTACAAGTGACTCAACAAACATATAATGAAAAGTTCAATTTCTTAATATTATTTTTTGTTTATGTCCATTGCATTTATAACTACAACAGAAACACACCTTTCCTGATTCAGTGTATAATGAGTGACAGTAGCAGGCAACCTGACAGGTTAAATCTACTAAATATAAATGATGGAATAAGATAATTTATTAAGAACAAGAAAACAAATTATTTTACAGGTAGTCGTTTAAATATCCACTGGCATCGGCCGGCTTCATATCGTTGTAGGAAACAGGATGGATATAAATGGACTGTAATCTATGAGATGATACCCATGGAACTCAGGAGAGTTTGTATTATGGCCAGATAATGGAATGCATTACTATGGCATCAAAACTAACCTTACACATACACACACACATTAGCTGACACACCTATATCGTTCACAGCATGAATGGTGTGGTCAAATGGCTCCAGTGGTCAAGGGAACAGTCCACTCTTCTTTAGGACCCGTGCTTGGTTCACAGAAACTACACAGCAGCTGACAGCCATCTGTATCTGCAAATCCAGGTTCTCTGAAGGCTTCCTATGTCTTTCACATGCGTCACACATGAGCGTGAGACACAGAAATAAGATGGAAGCATTGCCACAATCATGGGATAGCTGCCAAGGAGGGCTGCTAACAGGGCGTACTTACAGCCCAAAAGAGAAAAGTGCCTTGCACCGAAGCTCTATGTAGATGCTGGGAACAAAGCCCAAGTCCTCAGTTCTGCTGGAGGAGCCAGTATTAACCAGTCACCTACCATTATTTTCCAGCCACAGACCCTGCCCTCTGGAAGCACAGAATAAAACGTACTCATTATGGAACCATGTAGATGGGACACTGCCAAATAAGACTTTACTTCAATTAAATTTTGAGGGGCTATACCTGCAGGTACCTATACGTTTGTCTGGAACCACATGTTTCTACACATTCCTGGACTGATGAAATAGATAATAGTTGTTAAGATATCCCCAATACTGAGAATGCAGGCATAACAACAACGATTATGTTAGACATAATAATCCAATTAAAAGATACTATCCATATGGAGATCAAAGGGAAATACCTTACTCATAAAGTTAGTAATCATATCACACGTCTTTTCCAAAAACTAATCTGAAATTCTAATTGCATTAGGCTTCCAACTGAGCAACAGCAGCAGTACAGAAGGAACAGCAGTCGCCTAAACAGCCAATGAGAAGAACCGACTGCCATGGAAAGTGACAAGTCTCCTTGTGTATCAGGAGGTGCCTGCAGGTGCATTTTGCACGTTCGGGAGCTGGTTGTTGGGAAGGGAGAAACGAGTCTGGTGGGAGCTCATATATACTTTCATGATTTGTGAATGGGGCCACTGTGCATCTTTGGGGAAGTGAAGATGGAATGTGACACGGCACCCCCACGTTTCTCAGGATCCAAGAAGCTGAACCCTTTTACGTTTCACGTATGCAACCAAAGCTCCAGACCATGTTTTTGATGTTCCCAACTCAACACCACAATACATGATCAAAGGAATAAATCTTGAGTGGAAATATGTACTTGTAAAGTACATAGCATTAATAAGAGATAACATAACTAACACTTTAAGGTGTATTTGTCCTATCTAAAGAGCTATATGAGATCTCAGTTCATTGACGTCTTACTGTAATACAGCTTTCAATGGAGTAAACTTTCAGAATTCACTTTCCTATCATGAGGCCAACCTGTCATCCTCAACGTGAAATTCCCTGTAATGTCAGAGAAAGGACTTGCACCCCAATAAAGGCATATCATTTCCCTAGGAGTGTAATAATAGAGGCCATGACAGAGAAGAGACACCTAGGAGCACTGATTGTTTCTTCTTCTTAATGTTATAGACACATGGACACTTGATTCACAGCAACAAAATATTAAATGTATTTTAGATTTTAAATATGATTGGGTGGGAACAATGACTTTGGGGGAAATCTTTGATGTAATTGACTCCGGAATTTTTAGCCTAAACATTGAGTCATTACATGCTATATTGGCCTCGGTACATTCTTATCAATGAAGACACAGAAATTTAATCTGAAAACGGTTTGCAGCAGGGCATGTGTGGCCCAGGAATCTACTCTCCGCACCTAGGAATCAAATATATGTGGATATCTATGATGTTAGGGAGGCCTGATGAACAGAAAATTGGGGGACATGCTCACCATATAGGGTGGGGAGAAAAAAAAAAGAAAAACAGACAATAAAAACAGACACAACTTGGAAATGTACTGTTCTTCTGGTCTGTCAGAACACAATTCATTTTCAAAATTCCATAATGTGTATCAAGGTGAAGCCTTGACATCATAGACATTTGGACTGTAAACTGAGGGCCCTCATGACCCTTTCCTTATCCAGTTGGTTTTGGGAACTGTTTCTAACAGAATGAAGAAAATACTTTAAGTTAAGCACAGATCAACATTCAAAAATACTCAGACTTTTAAAACAAAACCTACCTGGCATTGGAGGAAACGGTGGTCCCACAAAGTCCCCTGGTGGGAAATACCATCCAGGACCTCCACAGGCATTTCCTGGAGGAGGAGGTGGTGGGATCTGGCCTCTTGGATCAACTGTAAAGGCAGGGCCCTCAGGTCCTCTAAGCTCAGAACCAAGTGGAGGAGTCAATTCATGTCCAGCTGCATCATGTGCATCATGGCCAGAGGTGGGCAAACGTGTCTCCTGGAACAGAGTGACAATATGCTGTCAGTGAGGTAGTTTGCTTCACTATTGCTTTACTGGGAGTGTCAGGCACAGAAGAAAGCATTCCATGACATTCCAGCAAGCCATGTAACAGCCCCAGTTTGCCACATGTGTACAGGTGCTGTCTACTCGCTATCCTAACTAGGGTTACTAGTTCAGCACAAATTGTTAAACATGGCAGTGACACTCTCCCTAGTTCACCCTCAAACAAACACATAGTTCATGCTGATCTAGATAGACAGACACTTTATGAAACAGATGTGCACCAGGAGGTAGTTAGAGACAATGGCCTTGAATACATGAACTCCCATTCAGATATTGGTATAGTTCTGTCAGTTTGTGGCCACATGGTCAATACAGTGGGATCGAAGACTGGAAGCATCTCTAATGGAAAATCCTATCTGGAATCGAAAAATAACGATGGTTTTTATCAGACACACACAAATAGGAAAACTCTTGAGTTGAGCATATTTCCACAATGAACAAAATCAAGGCTGTGTGTTAAAAGTAAAATAGATACATATTAAGATTCCAGTAAGATTTGCAGGACAGAAGTCTGAAAAAGAGCATTACAATTGAACAAATGTTGAATGTCATCTAAAAGTGTTAAAAGTTGAAGTGGGAGATATCAGTGTTTTTTTTTAATCATTGTTTTTCTCTTGTTTTTGTTAGCATTTTTTTTTTTCATTTCACAGAAAGGGCAATTTTGACTCCATGTATGTCTGCATACTATTTTCACTCACTGTTCTTGAAGGGCAGAATAGGACATCAGATCCCTTGAAATGGAGTTAAGATGGGTGGTGAGCCACCACAGAGTTTCTGGGAATCAAAACCAGGTCCTTCAAAAGAGCAGCGAATGCTTTTAATAGTGTATGCCTTTTCAGTCCTACCAGATTTTCAAGGCACATTCTGTCCATATAGCCCACGCAGGCTTTGAAAATGCCATGCTCCTGCCTGAATCTGCAAAATGCTAGGAACACGTGGGCCATCAATCCCTGGCCCGTGATCTGTATGATTTCACAGAAGGTTACAGGTCAACAATGAGTGGTGATGCTAGGTCTAAGTATACTTAATAAATATCACAACGCACAAGAGCTCAAGTCTTGTTCTAATGAAACCTAGAAACTCCTTGTGGATCCACGGGTAGATGTCAATTTCCACAACTTACCACGGGGTCGTGTTTGGTGGCACTCTTCCCGGACTCCAATGTTGAGCACACTGGCTCACCTAGAAGTTAAACCAGGAAAATTCATGAGTTCTCCCTTTATTTTCAGGAGGTTTCCCAATCCAAATACCACTGACATGTCCCATTCCCCTTGTCGGGATAGAATACAGGGCGACAGGAATACGATAGCAATGCTCATCACGGTGACAAAAGCAGCCTCAGACTTGGGAGAATTTCGATAGAACACATATGGTTTTGAAGTGTGCTGGTGACATGTACAGCTGGCTCTTAGGCAATCTTGCTTATTAGCCTTAAAGAACAACTAGAGATTCAGCATTCACATCCTGTCTGCATGGTATGCCAACCTTTCCTTCAGGACTGGACGGGCACTGTTATGGTCGAGAACCCTTACAAGTGACTCAACAAACATATAATGAAAAGTTCAATTTCTTAATATTATTTTTTGTTTATGTCCATTGCATTTATAACTACAACAGAAACACACCTTTCCTGATTCAGTGTATAATGAGTGACAGTAGCAGGCAACCTGACAGGTTAAATCTACTAAATATAAATGATGGAATAAGATAATTTATTAAGAACAAGAAAACAAATTATTTTACAGGTAGTCGTTTAAATATCCACTGGCATCGGCCGGCTTCATATCGTTGTAGGAAACAGGATGGATATAAATGGACTGTAATCTATGAGATGATACCCATGGAACTCAGGAGAGTTTGTATTATGGCCAGATAATGGAATGCATTACTATGGCATCAAAACTAACCTTACACATACACACACACATTAGCTGACACACCTATATCGTTCACAGCATGAATGGTGTGGTCAAATGGCTCCAGTGGTCAAGGGAACAGTCCACTCTTCTTTAGGACCCGTGCTTGGTTCACAGAAACTACACAGCAGCTGACAGCCATCTGTATCTGCAAATCCAGGTTCTCTGAAGGCTTCCTATGTCTTTCACATGCGTCACACATGAGCGTGAGACACAGAAATAAGATGGAAGCATTGCCACAATCATGGGATAGCTGCCAAGGAGGGCTGCTAACAGGGCGTACTTACAGCCCAAAAGAGAAAAGTGCCTTGCACCGAAGCTCTATGTAGATGCTGGGAACAAAGCCCAAGTCCTCAGTTCTGCTGGAGGAGCCAGTATTAACCAGTCACCTACCATTATTTTCCAGCCACAGACCCTGCCCTCTGGAAGCACAGAATAAAACGTACTCATTATGGAACCATGTAGATGGGACACTGCCAAATAAGACTTTACTTCAATTAAATTTTGAGGGGCTATACCTGCAGGTACCTATACGTTTGTCTGGAACCACATGTTTCTACACATTCCTGGACTGATGAAATAGATAATAGTTGTTAAGATATCCCCAATACTGAGAATGCAGGCATAACAACAACGATTATGTTAGACATAATAATCCAATTAAAAGATACTATCCATATGGAGATCAAAGGGAAATACCTTACTCATAAAGTTAGTAATCATATCACACGTCCTTTCCAAAAACTAATCTGAAATTCTAATTGCATTAGGCTTCCAACTGAGCAACAGCAGCAGTACAGAAGGAACAGCAGTCGCCTAAACAGCCAATGAGAAGAACCGACTGCCATGGAAAGTGACAAGTCTCCTTGTGTATCAGGAGGTGCCTGCAGGTGCATTTTGCACGTTCGGGAGCTGGTTGTTGGGAAGGGAGAAACGAGTCTGGTGGGAGCTCATATATACTTTCATGATTTGTGAATGGGGCCACTGTGCATCTTTGGGGAAGTGAAGATGGAATGTGACACGGCACCCCCACGTTTCTCAGGATCCAAGAAGCTGAACCCTTTTACGTTTCACGTATGCAACCAAAGCTCCAGACCATGTTTTTGATGTTCCCAACTCAACACCACAATACATGATCAAAGGAATAAATCTTGAGTGGAAATATGTACTTGTAAAGTACATAGCATTAATAAGAGATAACATAACTAACACTTTAAGGTGTATTTGTCCTATCTAAAGAGCTATATGAGATCTCAGTTCATTGACGTCTTACTGTAATACAGCTTTCAATGGAGTAAACTTTCAGAATTCACTTTCCTATCATGAGGCCAACCTGTCATCCTCAACGTGAAATTCCCTGTAATGTCAGAGAAAGGACTTGCACCCCAATAAAGGCATATCATTTCCCTAGGAGTGTAATAATAGAGGCCATGACAGAGAAGAGACACCTAGGAGCACTGATTGTTTCTTCTTCTTAATGTTATAGACACATGGACACTTGATTCACAGCAACAAAATATTAAATGTATTTTAGATTTTAAATATGATTGGGTGGGAACAATGACTTTGGGGGAAATCTTTGATGTAATTGACTCCGGAATTTTTAGCCTAAACATTGAGTCATTACATGCTATATTGGCCTCGGTACATTCTTATCAATGAAGACACAGAAATTTAATCTGAAAACGGTTTGCAGCAGGGCATGTGTGGCCCAGGAATCTACTCTCCGCACCTAGGAATCAAATATATGTGGATATCTATGATGTTAGGGAGGCCTGATGAACAGAAAATTGGGGGACATGCTCACCATATAGGGTGGGGAGAAAAAAAAAAGAAAAACAGACAATAAAAACAGACACAACTTGGAAATGTACTGTTCTTCTGGTCTGTCAGAACACAATTCATTTTCAAAATTCCATAATGTGTATCAAGGTGAAGCCTTGACATCATAGACATTTGGACTGTAAACTGAGGGCCCTCATGACCCTTTCCTTATCCAGTTGGTTTTGGGAACTGTTTCTAACAGAATGAAGAAAATACTTTAAGTTAAGCACAGATCAACATTCAAAAATACTCAGACTTTTAAAACAAAACCTACCTGGCATTGGAGGAAACGGTGGTCCCACAAAGTCCCCTGGTGGGAAATACCATCCAGGACCTCCACAGGCATTTCCTGGAGGAGGAGGTGGTGGGATCTGGCCTCTTGGATCAACTGTAAAGGCAGGGCCCTCAGGTCCTCTAAGCTCAGAACCAAGTGGAGGAGTCAATTCATGTCCAGCTGCATCATGTGCATCATGGCCAGAGGTGGGCAAACGTGTCTCCTGGAACAGAGTGACAATATGCTGTCAGTGAGGTAGTTTGCTTCACTATTGCTTTACTGGGAGTGTCAGGCACAGAAGAAAGCATTCCATGACATTCCAGCAAGCCATGTAACAGCCCCAGTTTGCCACATGTGTACAGGTGCTGTCTACTCGCTATCCTAACTAGGGTTACTAGTTCAGCACAAATTGTTAAACATGGCAGTGACACTCTCCCTAGTTCACCCTCAAACAAACACATAGTTCATGCTGATCTAGATAGACAGACACTTTATGAAACAGATGTGCACCAGGAGGTAGTTAGAGACAATGGCCTTGAATACATGAACTCCCATTCAGATATTGGTATAGTTCTGTCAGTTTGTGGCCACATGGTCAATACAGTGGGATCGAAGACTGGAAGCATCTCTAATGGAAAATCCTATCTGGAATCGAAAAATAACGATGGTTTTTATCAGACACACACAAATAGGAAAACTCTTGAGTTGAGCATATTTCCACAATGAACAAAATCAAGGCTGTGTGTTAAAAGTAAAATAGATACATATTAAGATTCCAGTAAGATTTGCAGGACAGAAGTCTGAAAAAGAGCATTACAATTGAACAAATGTTGAATGTCATCTAAAAGTGTTAAAAGTTGAAGTGGGAGATATCAGTGTTTTTTTTTTTATCATTGTTTTTCTCTTGTTTTTGTTAGCATTTTTTTTTTTCATTTCACAGAAAGGGCATTTTTGACTCCATGTATGTCTGCATACTATTTTCACTCACTGTTCTTGAAGGGCAGAATAGGACATCAGATCCCTTGAAATGGAGTTAAGATGGGTGGTGAGCCACCACAGAGTTTCTGGGAATCAAAACCAGGTCCTTCAAAAGAGCAGCGAATGCTTTTAATAGTGTATGCCTTTTCAGTCCTACCAGGTTTTCAAGGCACATTCTGTCCATATAGCCCACGCAGGCTTTGAAAATGCCATGCTCCTGCCTGAATCTGCAAAATGCTAGGAACACGTGGGCCATCAATCCCTGGCCCGTGATCTGTATGATTTCACAGAAGGTTACAGGTCAACAATGAGTGGTGATGCTAGGTCTAAGTATACTTAATAAATATCACAACGCACAAGAGCTCAAGTCTTGTTCTAATGAAACCTAGAAACTCCTTGTGGATCCACGGGTAGATGTCAATTTCCACAACTTACCACGGGGTCGTGTTTGGTGGCACTCTTCCCGGACTCCAATGTTGAGCACACTGGCTCACCTAGAAGTTAAACCAGGAAAATTCATGAGTTCTCCCTTTATTTTCAGGAGGTTTCCCAATCCAAATACCACTGACATGTCCCATTCCCCTTGTCGGGATAGAATACAGGGCGACAGGAATACGATAGCAATGCTCATCACGGTGACAAAAGCAGCCTCAGACTTGGGAGAATTTCGATAGAACACATATGGTTTTGAAGTGTGCTGGTGACATGTACAGCTGGCTCTTAGGCAATCTTGCTTATTAGCCTTAAAGAACAACTAGAGATTCAGCATTCACATCCTGTCTGCATGGTATGCCAACCTTTCCTTCAGGACTGGACGGGCACTGTTATGGTCGAGAACCCTTACAAGTGACTCAACAAACATATAATGAAAAGTTCAATTTCTTAATATTATTTTTTGTTTATGTCCATTGCATTTATAACTACAACAGAAACACACCTTTCCTGATTCAGTGTATAATGAGTGACAGTAGCAGGCAACCTGACAGGTTAAATCTACTAAATATAAATGATGGAATAAGATAATTTATTAAGAACAAGAAAACAAATTATTTTACAGGTAGTCGTTTAAATATCCACTGGCATCGGCCGGCTTCATATCGTTGTAGGAAACAGGATGGATATAAATGGACTGTAATCTATGAGATGATACCCATGGAACTCAGGAGAGTTTGTATTATGGCCAGATAATGGAATGCATTACTATGGCATCAAAACTAACCTTACACATACACACACACATTAGCTGACACACCTATATCGTTCACAGCATGAATGGTGTGGTCAAATGGCTCCAGTGGTCAAGGGAACAGTCCACTCTTCTTTAGGACCCGTGCTTGGTTCACAGAAACTACACAGCAGCTGACAGCCATCTGTATCTGCAAATCCAGGTTCTCTGAAGGCTTCCTATGTCTTTCACATGCGTCACACATGAGCGTGAGACACAGAAATAAGATGGAAGCATTGCCACAATCATGGGATAGCTGCCAAGGAGGGCTGCTAACAGGGCGTACTTACAGCCCAAAAGAGAAAAGTGCCTTGCACCGAAGCTCTATGTAGATGCTGGGAACAAAGCCCAAGTCCTCAGTTCTGCTGGAGGAGCCAGTATTAACCAGTCACCTACCATTTTTTTCCAGCCACAGACCCTGCCCTCTGGAAGCACAGAATAAAACGTACTCATTATGGAACCATGTTGATGGGACACTGGCTGGGTTTAATATTAACACTGCCAAAAAAGACTTTACTTCAAATAAAATTTGAGGGACTATACCTGCAGGTACCTATACGTTTGTCTGGAGCCAGATGTTTCTACACATTCCTGGACTAATGAAATAGATAGTAGTGGTTAAGATATCCCCAATACTGAGAATGCAGGCATAACAACAACGATTATATTAGACATAATAATCCAATTAAAAGATACTATCCATATGGAGATCAAAGGGAAATACCTTACTCATGAGGTTAGTAATCACATCACACTTCCTTTCCAAAAACTAATCTGAAATTCTAATTGCATTAGGCTTTCAACTGAGCAACAGCAGCAGTACAGAAGGAACAGCAGTCGCCTAAACAGCCAATGAGAAGAACTGACTGCCATGGCAAGTGCCAGGTCTCCTTGTGTTTCTGGAGGTTCCTGCAGGTGCAGTTTGCACGTTCGAGAGCTGGTTGTTGGGAAGGGGGAATCGAGTCTGGTGGGGGCTCATATATGCTTTCATGATGTGTGAGTGGGGCCACTGTGCCTCTTTGGGGAAGTTAAGATGGAATGCGACTCGGCACCTCCACGTTTCTCAGGATCCAAGATTTAGGAGTAGGACAGTGAAGCTGAACCCGTTTACGTTAAACTTTATGCAACCAAAAGCTCCAGACCCTATTTTTGACCTGCCCAACTCAACACCACAATACATGATCAAAGGAATAAATCTTGAGTGGAAATATGTACTTGTAAAAGGTGTATTTGTCCTATCTAAAGAGCTATATGTGATCTCAGTGCATTGACGTCTTACTGTAAAAGACCTTTTCCATGGAGTAAACTTTGAGAATTCACATTCCTATCATGAGACCAACCTGTCATCCTCAACGTGAAATATCCTGTAAAGTCAGAGAAAGGACTTGCACCCTAAAAAAAGGCATATCATTCTCCTAGGAGTATAATAATAGAGGCCATGGCAGAGAGGAGACACCTGGGAGCACTGATTCGTTCTTCTTCTTCATGTTATAGACACATGGACACATGATTCACAGCAACAAAATATTAAATGTATTTTAGATTTTAAATATGATTGGATGGGAACAATGACTTTGGGGGAAAACTTTGAAGTAATTGACTCCGGAATTTTCAGCCAAAACATTGAGTCATTACAGGCTATATTGGCCTCGGTACATTCTTATCAATGAAGACACAGAAATTTAATCTGAAAACGGTTTGCAGCTGGGCATGTGTGGCCCAGGAATCTACTCTCCGCACCCAGGAATCAAATATATGTGGATATCTATGATGTTAGGGAGGCCTGATGAACAGAAAATTGGGGGAAAGGCTCACCATATAGGGTGGGGAGAAAAAAAAAGGAAAACAGACAATAAAAACAGACACAACTTGGAAATTTACAATTCTTCTGGCCTGTCAGGACACAATTCATTTTCAAAATTCCATAATGTGTATTAAGGTGATGCCTAGACATCATAGACATTTGGACTGTAAACTGAGAGCCCTCATGACCCTTTCCTTCTCATGTTTGTTCTGGGAACTGTTTCTAACAGAATCAAGAAACAAACTTTAAGTTAAGCACAGATCAACATTCAAAAATACTCAGACTTTTAAAACAAAACCTACCTGGCATTGGAGGAAACGGTGGTCCCACAAAGTCCCCTGGTGGGAAATACCATCCAGAACCTCCACAGACGTTTCCTTGAGGAGGAGGTGGTGGGATCTGGCCTCTTGGATCAACTTTAAAGGCAGGGCCCTCAGGTCCTCTAAGCTCAGAACCAAGTGGAGGAGTCAATTCATGTCCAGCTGCATCATGTGCATCATGGCCAGAGGTGGGCAAACGTGTCTCCTGGAACAGAGTGACAATATGCTGTCAGTGAGGTAGTTTGCTTCACTATTCCTTTACCGGGATTGTCAGGCACAGAAGAAAGCATTCCATGACATTCCAGCAAGCCATGTAACAGCCCCAGTTTGCCACATGTGTACAGGTGCCGCCTAATCGCTATCCTAACTAGTGTTACTAGTTCAGCACAAATCGTTAAACATGGCAGTGACACTCTCCCTAGCTCACCCTCAAACAAACACACAGTTCATGCTGATCTAGATAGACAGACACTTTATGAAACAGACATGCAGCAGGAGGTAGTTAGAGACAATGGCCTTGAATACATGAACTCCCATTCAGATATTGGTATAGTTCTGTCAGTATGTGGCCTCATGGTCAATACAGTGGGATCGAAGACTGGAAGCATCTCTAATGGAAAAACCTATCTGGAATCGAAAAATAACGACTGTTTTTATCAGACACACACAAATAGGAAAACTCTTGAGTTGAGCATATTTCCACAATGAACAAAATCAAGGCTGTGTGTTAAAAGTAAAATAGATACATATTAAGATTCCAGTAAGATTTGCAGGACAGAAGTCTGAAAAAGAGCATTACAATTGAACAAATGTTGAATGTCATCTAAAAGTGTTAAAAGTTGAAGTGGGAGATATCAGTGTTTTATTATTATTATTTTTTCTCTTGTTTTTGTTAGCATTTTTTTTTTCATTTCACAGAAAGGGCATTTTTGACTCCATGTATGTCTGCATACTATTTTCACTCACTGTTCTTGAAGGGCAGAATAGGACATCAGATCCCTTGAAATGGAGTTAAGATGGGTGGTGAGCCACCACAGAGTTTCTGGGAATCAAAACCAGGTCCTTCAAAAGAGCAGCGAATGCTTTTAATAGTGTATGCCTTTTCAGTCCTACCAGGTTTTCAAGGCACATTCTGTCCATATAGCCCACGCAGGCTTTGAAAATGCCATGCTCCTGCCTGAATCTGCAAAATGCTAGGAACACGTGGGCCATCAATCCCTGGCCCGTGATCTGTATGATTTCACAGAAGGTTACAGGTCAACAATGAGTGGTGATGCTAGGTCTAAGTATACTTAATAAATATCACAACGCACAAGAGCTCAAGTCTTGTTCTAATGAAACCTAGAAACTCCTTGTGGATCCACGGGTAGATGTCAATTTCCACAACTTACCATGGGGTCGTGTTTGGTGGCACTCTTCCCGGACTCCAATGTTGAGCACACTGGCTCACCTAGAAGTTAAACCAGGAAAATTCATGAGATCTCCCTTTATTTTCAGGAGGTTTCCCAATCCAAATACCACTGACATGTCCCATTCCCCTTGTCGGGATAGAATACAGGGCGACAGGAATACGATAGCAATGCTCATCACGGTGACAAAAGCAGCCTCAGACTTGGGAGAATTTCGATAGAACACATATGGTTTTGAAGTGTGCTGGTGACATGTACAGCTGGCTCTTAGGCAATCTTGCTTATTAGCCTTAAAGAACAACTAGAGATTCAGCATTCACATCCTGTCTGCATGGTATGCCAACCTTTCCTTCAGGACTGGACAGGCACTGTTATGGTCGAGAACCCTTACAAGTGACTCAACAAACATATAATGAAAAGTTCAATTTCTTAATATTATTTTGTTTATGTCCATTGCATTTATAACTACAACAGAAACACACCTTTCCTGATTCAGTGTATAATGAGTGACAGTAGCAGGCAACCTGACAGGTTAAATCTACTAAATATAAATGATGGAATAAGATAATTTATTAAGAACAAGAAAACAAATTATTTTACAGGTAGTCGTTTAAATATCCACTGGCATCGGCCGGCTTCATATCGTTGTAGGAAACAGGATGGATATAAATGGACTGTAATCTATGAGATGATACCCATGGAACTCAGGAGAGTTTGTATTATGGCCAGATAATGGAATGCATTACTATGGCATCAAAACTAACCTTACACATACACACACACAATAGCTGACACACCTATATCGTTCACAGCATGAATGGTGTGGTCAAATGGCTCCAGTGGTCAAGGGAACAGTCCACTCTTCCTTAGGACCCGTGCTTGGTTCACAGAAACTACACAGCAGCTGACAGCCATCTGTATCTGCAAATACCAGGTTCTCTGAAGGCTTCTTATGTCCTTCACATGTGTCACACATGAGCGTGATACACAGAAATAAGATGGAAGCATTGCCACAATCATGGGATAGCTGCCAAGGAGGGCTGCTAACAGGGCGTACTTACAGCCCAAAAGAGAAAAGTGCCTTGCACCGAAGCTCTATGTAGATGCTGGGAACAAAGCCCAAGTCCTCAGTTCTGCTGGAGGAGCCCGTATTAACCAGTCACCTACCATTTTTTTCCAGCCACAGACCCTGCCCTCTGGAAGCACAGAATACAACGTACTCATTATGGAACCATGTTGATGGGACACTGCCAAATAAGACTTTACTTCAATTAAATTTTGAGGGGCTATACCTGCAGATACCTATACGTTTGTCTGGAACCACATGTTTCTACACATTCCTGGACTAATGAAATAGATAATAGTTGTTAAGATATCCCCAATACTGAGAATGCAGGCATAACAACAACAGGTATCTCAATGTTGTTTTGATATGCATTTCCCTGATAGCTAAGGATGTGGAGCACTTTCTTAAGTGTCTTTCAGCCTTTTTGATTTCCCCTATTGAGAATTCTTTCTTCAGTTATGTACCCCATTTTTTAATAGGCTCATTTTGTGTTTTGTTGTCTAGTTTCTTGAGTTGTTTGCATTTTTGGAGATCAGCCCTTTGTGGGATATAGGATTTGTGAACATCTTTCCCATTCTGTGGGCTGCCATTTGGTCTTGTCCACTGTGTCCTTTGTTTACAGAAAGTTTGGAGAGTTCCCATTTATTAATTTTTCGTCTCAGTTTCTGTGCCCCATTCAGGAAGTGGTATCCTATACCAATTTGTTCAAGGATACCTCCTACTTTCTATTCTAAGAGGTTCAATGTGGTTGGATTGATGTTGAGGTCTTTGATCCATTTGGACTTGCATATTGTGCATGGCAGCAGACATAGTTCTATCCGTAGTCTTCTACACATCCTCATCCAATTGTGCCAGCACCATTTATTGGAGATGCTATCCTTTTCCCATTGTATAATTTTTGCTGTTTTGTCAAAAATCAGGTGTTCATAGGTATGTGGGATAATATGAGGATTTTCAATTAGATTCCATTGGTCTACCTGTCTATTTTTATGCCAATACCAGGCTGTTTTCAGAACTATAATTCTGTAGTAGAGCTTAAAGTCAGGAATGGTGATGCCCTTCCTGAAGTTCTTTTATTGTATAGGGTGTTTTTTTTTTTTTTTTTTTTTTTTTTTTTGGCTATCCTGGGATTTTGTTTTTCCACATAAAGTTGATTATTATCCTTTCAAGGTCAGTGAAGAATTGTGGTGGGATTTTAATGGGAATCGCATTGAATCTGTAGGTGCCATATTTACTATGTTTATCCTACCTAAGAGCATGGGAGATCTTTTCATTTTCTGGTATCTTTAATTTCTTTGTTTTGAGCGACCAAGTTATTATATAGGTCTTTCACTTGATTGGTAAATGTTACCCCAAGATACCTGATGTTGCTTGTGGCTATTGTAAAGGGTGATGTTTCTCTGATTTCTTTCTCTGTCTCTTTGTCGTCTGAAAATTGTAGGGCTACTGACTTTTTTGAGTTTATCTTGTATCCTGCTAGTTTGCTGAAGGTGTTTATCAGCTGTAGGAGTTCCGTGGTAGAGTTTATTGTGTCACTTATGTAAACTATCATATCATCTGCAAATAGAGACCAATGAGATGATACCTAGGGAGCAAAGGACAGTTTGTACTATGGCCAAATATAGGAAACCATTACTATGTCACCACAATTACCCTTCCACACACACATTAGGTGGCACTCCTAAAATATTATCAACATGAATGGTGTGGATAAATGGGTTCAGTGTTTAAGGATACAGGCTGCTCTTCCTTAGGACCTGTGTTTAATTCCCAGCAACAATACAACAGCTAACAACCATCTGTAACAGCACTTCCAGGGGCTTTGATGCCCAGTTCTGGCCTTCTCATACATCACACATGAATGTGATACACAGAAAGAAGATACTAGGGATGCCCCAGTCATGGTATATCTGCCAAGATATGCTGCTAACAGGGAGTACTACCATCCCAACAGAGAGTATTGCCTTGCACTATAGCTATATGTGGATGCTGGGAACAAAGGCCAAGTCCTCAGTTCTTGTGGAGGAGCCAGTATTAACCAGTGATCCACCATTTATCCAGCTCAGACCCTTCCCTCTGGAACTACATAGTAAAAAGTACTCATTTATGGAACCATGTTTATGGGACACAAGCTGGTTTTAATATTAACACTGCCAAATAAGAATTTACTTCAATTAAAATTTGATTGATTGTAGCTACAGTTACTTTTACAATTGTCTACAACCAGATGTTCTACACATTCCTGGTGTAAAGAGACAGAGGTTAGAGTTTAAGGTATCCTCATCACTAAGACTGTATGCCTAACTCCCTTCATCATATAAGAGGTAATAATCAATGTAAATGTTACTATCCATAGTGAAATAAATGGAAATAACTTACTCAAAGATAGTATTTAAATCATCCTTCTTTTCAAAATACTATTCTGAAATTTAATTGTATTAAGCTTCCTTCTGAACCACAACAGAGTCACAGAACGAACAGCAGTTGTCAGAGTGCAAATGACAATAAATTATTGTCATGGAAATTGCCAGGTCTCCTTGTGTTTCAGGAGGTCCTGGTGTAGGATGGAGTTTCATGTGCATGTTGGGAAAGTGGAATTGATTCTGGAGGGAGATCATTTCTACACTCAGGATGTGGGGGTTTGGGAAAATGCAGCACTTTTGTTGAGGAAATTTTGAAAGCCCATAGGTTCATGCACTTTTCTCAATTTCAGGAGATGGGTCTAGGTCATCGGAAAGTAAAACCCTATACCTTACACTTATTAAACCAATATCTCCAGCCCTTGTGGTAATATGTCAACACTCATATAATACTTGATTTACAAACAAATCTTTACATTGAAAAATTGACTTCTTTGCTACATATGATTAATAAGTAAGAACATCGCCAATGATTTCAGTTGTATTTGTCCAATCTTGTAGCTATGCCAGATCTCAATATGCTGGAGGCCTATTTTAAAATAGATTTCAATACAGTAAAACTTTCATACTTAACAGTCCTATGATAATATCGACCTGACATTCGACAAGAGAAATTTCCTATAATGCCAGTGGAATAAATTCACTCAAAAAACAAATATCGTTCTCCAAGGAGCTTAAGACTAGAGGCCATGGCAGAGATAAGTCACCAAGCACAACTGAGCTTGTTCTTTTCTAGTACTTGAAAACATGACTTACTGTGTACACACACATGATGTCAAAGGGGTAATTATGCTGTAAAAGCAACTAATTACATTTATTTTAAAATGTAAGTGTATAAAGGAATTTCATGAATTCACCAAATAATAAACTGATTTTGGATTTTAAACACGATCATGTGAAAACTATTGCTTAGAAGTCATACTGTGAAACACTTTAGTCTATAATCGTAAGTCCATATTTAATAATTATTTGAAATAATGGCCTCAATTCATTACTATCAAATGAAACACACATAGTTTTAATCCTAATACTATTTGCTTCTGGGTATATTTTAAACTTGAATTTAATCCCAGTACATGGGAAGCAGAGACAGGTGGATCTCCATTACTCACGGGAAGCCTCATCTACAGAGAATGTTCCAAGACAGGCTCCAAGGCTAGAGAAACCCTGCAATGTGGAGGTAAAAACAACAACAAAAACAAGCAAATAAACAAAAAACAGCTTGTAATTTTACTGATCTTCTGGCTTATAATAACACAGTTCAAATTCAACATTCCATAAGATGGATCAAGTTGAAGCCTTGAAATCCTTTGCTGCTGAAATGTAACCCGTGATCCCATGCAATGTTTTCCTCCTTAAGTTGGTTCTGGTCTGTGTTTCTCACAGTAACAGGAATCAAACTTGAAGGAGAGAAAAGATAAAAATGGACACATACAGAGACTTTTAGATAAGCCTACCTGACATTGGAGGAAACTGTGGGCCTGCAAATTTCTTTTGTGGGACATACTGTCCAGGACCTCTACAGATGTTTCCTGGAGGAGGAGGTGGTGGGATCCGGCCTCTTCGATCATATTGAGAGGCAGGGCCTCTAGGACCTCTAGAGCCTCTAGGGCCTCTAAGCCTGGGAACAGGTGGAGGAGTCAAGCCATGACCAGCTGCATTGTTTTCAGGAGGTCTAGTGATGGGCAACATTTCCTTCTGTAACAGAATGATAATCCACATCAGTAGTCAGTGAAGTGGCTTGACACAGCTCCTTTACTGGGAGTGTCAGGCAAAGAAAAAGAAGTCCATGACATTCCAGCAAGTCTGTGAACAGTTTGAGTTTCCCACATGTGTGTAGGATCAGCTTATTTGATATCCTAATTAATTTTACTAATTAAACAGAAATCTTTAAGCATATTAGTAACAATCTACCTAGCTCACCCTAAAACAAAAACACAGTTCAGCTACATCAAAAAACGACACTTTTTAAGATATCTGAAATAGTGTATAGTACATAAAAAAGCTTGGAAGTTCATCTAAATGTTGTACTTCATAAAGTGGAAGATATCAGGTTTCTTTCTTTTGTTTGTTTATTTTAATATTTTTTCATCTTACTGGAATGTGTTTTTTTCTTCAGGCATATCTGCATACTCTATACATTCAATATTCTGGAAGGATAGAATACAATTTCAGATGTCTTAAAATGGAGTTAAGAAGGGTGGTGAGCCCACACTCAGGTGCTAGGAATCAAATCCAGGTAATGTAGGAGAGCTACCAGTGTTCTTAAAGTGTATGCATTTCTAAAGCTTATATTTTTTTGAGGCAAATGCTAGTTCATATAGTCATATAGTCCACATTGGCTTTCAAATTACCATGCCTGGCCTCAGCCTGCCAAAATGATAGGATTACATGGGCCATCAAAACCTGCCTTGTGCTCCATACTATTTCACAGAAGGTTACAAATCAATAAAGAATGTGTTAATCTAAGTGCAAGTGCATTTTATTAATATAACAAAGTAGAAGAGCTCAAGCCTTGTTCTAATAAAACCAAGAAACTAGTTGTAGATCCACAGGTAGAATTCAATTTCCAATACTTACCCCAGTATCATGTTTGGTGGCATGCTTTCCGGATTCCAAAGTGGAAGGTACTGGCCCATCTAGACAAAAATTACACCCCCCCAAAAAAAGCTACATGAGTACTAATTTTATTCCCAGACCATTAACAGATGCAAATGGCCCTGATATATCCCACTCCCCTTGCAGGTACAGAGAACAATGCGACTTAAATACAATAATATACTTCATTAGGGTGCCAAAAGCAGCCTCAGACTAGGAGAAATTTAAACAGCACAGATATCCTTTTGCAGGGTGATGTTGACCTATTCAGCCCTGTCAGCCTAAGGAAACAACTCAGGATGCACCACCCAGTTCCATCCTTCTACCTGTGCCAACCTTGCCCTCAGCATATAGAATATACTATTACGTAAAAATTTCCCTAATAAATAACTCAACAAATACACAATGAAAATTTAAATTTCTGAATTTTATTCTTTCTTAATGTTAGCTAGTTTAGTACCTACTATAGACTGTAACATGTGAGCTATATAAACACTATTCTCCCGAAGATTGTTCTGGCCTATGTTTCTCACAGTAATAGTAACCAAACTTGAACAAAAGCTGATAAATATTGAGTCATACGTGGACTTTCATGTAGCCTACCTGGAAATGGATGAAAAGTTGGGTTAGCAAAATCCCATGGTGGAATGCAATGTCTTGGATCTCCATAGAGATTTTCTGGAGGATATGGTGGTGGGGGGAAGAACCCAGCTCTTATAGGAAGGTAAGGTATAAATCCCCATGGTTCGTATGCATTTCTCCCTGTTGGAAGAGATGGGTAAAGGACAATGCAAGTTGAAACCACATACTACACACTTGTTCAACCACTAAGTCAGGCCCATATCCTGATATCCACACACTAACACCAACATATTTCACCTCCCAAATAAATACTTCTCACCTAGTTAGGAAAAATAATAACTTCACCATCAGTTTCAGATGTGTTTGTACTAATTTGGAAGGTAAGCAGACCAACACAGGCTCCAAAGTGATAGCAAATCCTTGAATTGAGGAAAACAAAACAAACAAACAAACAAAAAAAACAACCCTCTGGTAAAATTGCTGATTTTTCTGACCTATCAAAAAACAATGAAAATTCAAAATTCCCTAAGTCAAGGGAAGCCTTGACTTCCCTTGTGGCTGGGATATAACCTGTGAACCATATAAACCCTTACAACCTCAAGTTGGTTAAGGATAGTTTTAACACAGTAACTGGAAGCAAACTTGAAGAAAACACAGATAAACATTGACATACACAAGAACCATTAAAAAAGCTTACCTGCCATTGGGGGAAATGGTGGACCAGGGAAGATTCTTGTAGGAAAATAGCCACATTGATCACCATAGATGTTTTCTGGAGGATATGGGAGTGGGGGAAAGAACCCAACTCTTGGGTGAAGATAAGGTGGAAAGCACTTTGGTTCATACACATTTCTCCCTGCTCAAAGAGATGGGTAAAAGACAATGGTAGAAGAAATCCTGTACTGTACACTTATTGAAACACTAACTCCAGCCCCTACTCTGTTATCCAAACACTCACATCACAATATTCGTTCTCACATATAAAACTTGACCTTCAAAATTGGACTTCTTATCTACTTAGGAATAATAAGAACATCAACAACACTTTCGGGTTTGTTTGTCCTAACTTGGCAGATAAAAAGATCTCAATGCAATCCACACTTTCTGTAAAACAGCTTTTCCATGGAGTAAAACTTTCAAACTTAACATGCATATCAGTGATCCTGAACTGATATCCTAATAGAAACATTTCCTCTAATGCCAAGGACTAACTTAATACTTCCCAAACAAAACTCATGCCATTCCAATAGAAGTTTAAGAGCAGAGGTGAGGACAGAAAGGGAGGGGAGAGAGAGAGAGAGAGAGAGAGAGAGAGAGAGAGAGAGAGAGAGAGAGAGAGATACCTAGGACAACTAAGCTGGTTCTTATCTATTACTTAAAAACATAATTAACTGTGTAGAAACTCATGATTCCAAAGGAGAAAGTATGATGTCAAAGCAGTACATTACATTTCTTTTAAAATGTAATGGTAGGAAAATATTTCAATGAATTCAACTAATAGCTATGGTCTTAGATTTTAAATATGATCCTGTAGGAACTACTACACAGGAGAAATGATTTAAAATATTTTAGTCAGATATCTTAAGAAAAACAACTATAATTAATTACTATAATGGCCTCAAAACATTTCTGTCAAATAAAATACAAATATTTTAAGGTGAAACTGCTTGTAGCAGGACATTTGTGCCTCAAGACTGTAAACCCAGCATTTGGGAAGCAGAGACAGGTGGATATTTGTGATTTCAAGGCTAGTCTAGTCTGCACAATGATTTTCAGGAAAGTCTCCAAAGCTATAGAGAAACCCTGCCTGGAGGAATAAAACAAGGAAAATGTGCTTGTGAATTTATTGATTATCTGATCTAACACTGGACATATTAAATTCTAATTGCCTAGGGTGGATTGACTTCCTTTCTTTCTGAATAGTGACCTGTGAGCCATATAAACCCTTTCCTCCTCAGGTTAGTTCCGGCCAGTGTTTCTTACACTAACAGGAAGCGAACTTGAAAGGAAGCACTGATAAAACACTGATGCACATACATGGTCCTTTAAAAAAGCCTACCTGGCATAGGAGGGAATGGTGGGCCTGGGAAGTCCCTTGGTGGATCATACTGTGGAGCATCTCCATAGATGTTTCCTGGAGGCAGAACATGGCAACCTGGATCCCCTGGGAAGGCAGGGCCTCTGGGGGGTCTGACCTCAGGAACCAGTGGAACATTCAAGTCTTGTCCAGAAGCTTTGCATCCAGCATAGCCAGAATTGGGCAAAGTTGATTTCTGTAACAGAGTGGCAATCAACAGTTTGATTCACAGATCCTTTACTGGATGTGAAAGGCGTAAAAGAAAGCAGTACATGGAACTCCAGAAAGCATGAGAACAGGCAGTTTTCCACAGAAGTGTAGGAGCCCCTTATTTGTTATCCTAAGTATTTTAAATAACTCAAGAGAAATCTTTAAGCATGATAGGTAGTAACACTCATCCTAAAATGCAAGTACAGTTCAAGCATATCAAAACAGACTCTCTAAAAATAGAAATGTATCATGGGGTGGTAGCACAGGTTTTAAATAACAGAACTCAGAAAGCAAAGGTAGGTGGATCTCTGCCAGTTTGAGGCCAATCTGGTGAAAAGTGTGAGTTCTGAGTTCGAGGACATGCTCCATAGCTTCTGGAAAACCCTATCTCCAGGGTGGGGGGAACATACAAATAAAAGAAACTTTTACAAAAAACACCAATAAAAGGAAAATGGTAAAGATGTTGATTTTTAAAAATGGCCAAAATTAATGCTATATTTGAAAACGAAAATAAACTTTAAGATTCAAATAAGATATCAAGGAAGAAATATCTGAAATAGTGTACAGCATGCAAATAAATTTTGAAATTCATCTAAACGTTGAACTTTTTAAAGTATTAGGTACCTTATTTTAGTGTTCTTTTAAATTCACATGAATTGGTATATTGCCTCATGTATCTGCATACTACACATCCAGTGTTCTGGAAGGATAGACTTGGGCTTCAGATCTCTTGAAACAGGAGTTAAGTATTGGGAGCCATCACTCAGGTGCTTGGAAAAAACCCAGGTTCTCTACGAGAGTTGGCAAGGCTCTTAACCTCTAAGCCATTTCTCCAGCCTGTGTAGTTTTTTGAGACAAGATCTGCTTATACAACACAAACTGGCTTTCAAATTGCCATCCTTCTGCCTAAATGTTAGGATTACATGGACCATCAATACCTGGCCTGTGATCTGTACAATGTCTCAGGTTATAAGCCAACAATGAAAGGGTTAATGCTAAGTTCAGGTATATTTCATATATATGGAGATATCATACAGTAGAAGAGCTCTGTCTTGTTCTACTCAAATCAAGAAACTCCTTGTGGATCCACGGGTAGATTTCAATGTCCAATACTTACCCCAGGGTTATGTTTGCTAGCACTCTTCCCGGATTCCAAAGTAGAGGATACTGGCCTATCTAGACAGGAAAATTAAACCAGGAAAACTTGATGAGTTTTATTTTATTCCTAGACCATTTTCAGATCCAAATGGCACTGACATGTTCCACTCCCCATGCCAGGGAAGAGAATAAATTGACACAAATACAATAGTGTTCCTCATTAGGATTCTCAAAGCAGAGGGAGACAGAACAGATATTCTTTTGTCATGTGCTGCTGACCTTTCCAGCTGGACCCTAAGCTATTTGAGGATTGTGTGTGGAAATGTCAGGGATGAACAAGAAATCTAGTGCAATAGAAACTCCCAGGAAACTACAAGGCTGACCACAGTTAAGGGATCCAGATCCTGTACCGGCCATTTTCTATAATCAGGTGAGGCTTCAAATTGAGGGACTGAGAGACCAACTCAGCAACAAAAGCTTAACCTTACAAGTAGTCCTGCCTACAAAAAGAGACAGAGGAAATGTGTCTCACAATCTGTGTGAGAGGCCAACTGTGGTGGTTTGGGAAAAAATGGCTCCCAAAGGGAGTGGCACTATTAGGAGGTATGGCCTTATTGGTGGAAGTTCGTCATTGTGCAGAAGGAGAGTGAGAAGAATATGTTGTTTCTATGTGAAATGAAAAAAAAATATTTTAAAAATATGTTCCTTCCAGACTAATGTGGTTTGATCACACCAGACCGCCTGAAACAGAGTACAAGCTGATCCTACATTCCAAACAGCTGGACAAAACAGCCCTACAGACTACAGCTAGGATATCTGAATCTTCTTCGAATCCCCCAAGACAGCGCCCCTTACCAGCAGGAAGTAGTTTGGAAAGAACGACGCCCAAATTCCCAAATATTGTGTATAAATGTTTGTTTTCATTTAATTGGACTTTGTTATATAAAATTAAATAAAAAATACTCTATATGCATAAAAAATAAACATTAAACATTTATATGACTATAAAAAAATATGTTCATGGATATATATAAATATATAATATGCTGTCAATATAAGAATCTATATTTAAAAAGGCAGTTGAAGGACAAAAGCCACATGGCAGCATCCTCTGAAGAGTTGTTAACATCGCTTCTGAACAGATGCTTTCCATTGTATCTACCATTGTCTAACTTTCTAAGGATTATATATTGCTTTTATGTTTTGTTTTTAAAGGCAGATGAAGCAGAGAATGTTACTCATGTAACCTATACATTTGAATTGGTCAAAAAAATGCACAATTCAATTTCTTGAGCTTTCACCCTTCCCATTATTACTTCAATTACCCAAAGTGTAAGGGAAACTAAATGTGTTTTCAGGCTCTTGTCTTGATGCTAAGAGCAAATGAAGACATAGCATAAAACTTGGTCTCTAGGATTCACAGAGAAAGGGAATGAAATTTAGTATGTGATTACTTCAGGCCAGAATTAGCATTTAAATCATGAGTTCGATTTCTTGAATTGTAAATTTTAGGTCAGATATAGAACAAGTATGCATGCTTCTATGCATGGTAAAATTAATAGCATTTTGGGAATAGAAATAGCTAACAGACAGTAAAATAGTGGTTCAGGAAGAGAAAGAAGCAAAACGGGTTGAAACAGAGATTTAATGATGTCAAGATTACAAAAGTTTCAATATAAAACTTTATTGTAAATAATTACCAGTCATAAGTTCTTTTAAATCTGCTCAATCAAGAATAAAATGGGAATGATGAGGTAGAAATACATGTTGTAAAAATGTAGAAACAGAACAGGGGGAAACCGTGTGTTCAACACAAAGCTTAGCTTCCTGTCTGGAGCAGAAACACCTCCTGACCACTGACTTTTCCCAATGACACTAGGGAACCATTCTAGTCACTATCACAGCTCTGTGCAAGAGAATGAGTTCTTATGCTGTCCCTTGACACCTATGCAAAATCCAACTGAATAGAGAAAAATCACTGATTCAACCCCCTGATGGGAAATTCATTAGTTAGTTCTCAACCTCCATTCCTATCAGTACGCAAGACCAAGAACATGAACACCAGTCTGGAGAAACTTCAACTCCCTACCTCAGAAAGAGGTGCCTTAGGACAGTTACATGGTGTCAGCTCTCTCAACCCAACCCACAGAAAACATTTCACACATTAAGAATAAAACGAAAGATGTAGAGATTCATGCCCTTAATTCCAGCACTCCATGGGCAGAAACAGGAATGGCTCCAAATTCAAGGCAAGCATGGTCAACACAGCAAGTGCCTGGACAATCAAAGCTACACACACAAAAACCCTGTCTCTAAGAAACAAACAAATCAATAACTAGAAAGTCAAAATAAGAGAACCAGAAATTATATAAGAAACCAGTCAGTAGAACTTCCAGGATATAGGGGAATTACTCACTGTGTCAGCCTGAGACCCTGAGCTCTCTAAATAACCTACTGTAGAAAAATTATCTTACAGCTGTTAACTTATCATCATACATTTAGCACAAAATTGGGTGTGCCTGTGTCTGCTTGTGCATGCTCTCTCTCTGTATATCTGTCTCTCTCTCTCTCTCTCTCTCTCTCTCTCTCTCTCTCTCTCTCTCTCTCTCTCACACACACACACACACACACACACCCATTGGTTTTGAACCTTAAAACTAGTCAGTGGACAAATGAAAATCCTGAAATTCATCATTAGACAATATCCTGTCTTTCTTTCAAGTATAAAACATATTTAAGGTTTTAAAATGTATTGCTTTATTTTGGGTCATTTATATCTAACTAAAAGTAGTAGGGTGCATACTTTGTAAGATACTCAAATCAGAAAATCCACAAATGTTGGCTAGGCAGTGGTGGTGCATGCTTGTAATCCCTGCACTTGGGAGGCAGAGGCAGGCAGATTAAATGAGCTTGAGACCAACGTCATGAACAAGAGCTAGTTCCAGGACAGCCTCCAAAGCCAAAGAAAAACCCTGTCCCATTTCTCAAAATAAATAATTAAATAAATAAATAGAAAGAAATTAAAAGAAAAAAGAAAAATGTGCTCTCCGGGCTTGGGCTTAGGTTCCAGCTACATGGCTAAACGCACCAAGATGGTCGGGATCATCGGGAAATACGGGACCCACTATGGTGCCTCCCTCCGGAAAATGGTGAAGAAAATTGAAATCAGCCAGCACGCCAAGTACACTTGCTCCTTCTGTGGCAAGACCACGATGAAGAGATGAGCAGTTGGCATCTGGCACTGTGGTTCCTGCATGAATATAGAGGCAGGTGGGGCCTAGACTCACAACACTATTTCTGCAGTCACAGTGAAGTCTGCCATCAGAGGACTGAAGGAACTGAAAGACCAGTAGAAATGCTATTGCTTGGAAACCCCTGCCTCTAATAAATGAGTTAATTTACGTTAAAACAAAAAAGAAAAAAAATATTTTATGTTAATTTATGTTGTTTTGTTATTTTTAGTTTTTTTTTTCTGTAATTTATATATGCAAGTATTTTGTGTACTTGCATGCCTCTGGACTATATACTCACAACCATGAACTACATACCTGTATAGAGCATTACATACATGCTGGTACATATCATGCATGATGTATAACATGGGCAAGCATATTGTACATAGCATTGCATGCATGCCTGTGCTCTACTTGCATGCTTAGTGCACTACGTGTATGCCTTTTGCAACAATGAATACCTGGTACATTACAGGCATGCCTAGTGTACTTCATGAATATCTGTACACTATATGTATGGGTAAGCACCACATACATACATTGTGAAATTGTAGGTAAAAGAGGCCATTGGTTTTCCTGGGATTGGAATTGCCATGTGGATGTTAGGAACCAAGACCATGTCCTCTTATCTGCACTAGATTCCAGTCTTAACTAATGATTCACCATCAGTCCAGCCCCCCACAAACTTCTCTTTTGAAGGACTAATTTTTTGCACAGCTGAAAAGACTAATTTAGTGGAAAACGTTTATGGGAAACTGGCTGGGTTCAGTAATACCAAAGACAAACAATGCTTTAAATAAATTAAAATTCATTTGATTAAACACACAGTTACCTTTACTTTTGCCTAAAATCATGGTGAACACATTTCTGGTATAAAGAAACAGCTTTTTGAGTTTAAGATACATCAATTATGAGATTGCCTGTATAAAACTTCCACAATTATGGATGACATAATCAAAGTAAAATACATTATGCAGAATAAAATGAAGTGGAAATAATTCACTCATAAGATTCATATTTAAATCATCTTTTCTACAAACTACTATCCTGACAATATGTTTCCATTAAGCTGCAATTTGAGCAACAATATAATCACATAGGTAACAAAAGTGATCTTGAACTGAAAATGAGAAGAAATGACCGCCATAGAAATGGTCAGGTCTCCTGTGTTTGTGGAGGTTCTGGGGAAGATTGTTTGGAATTCAGAATCAAGTCTGGAGAGAGTTCATTTCTACTTCTCAAAAGAGAGAGTGGGGAGAAGAACCCAGAAGTTGGGAGAAGGGAAAATGGAAAGCCCCTCAGTTTGTACACATTCTACCCTGTTGCAAGAGATGAGTAAACGACAGTGGAGGTTGAAATCCTGTATGGCACACATGGTAAACCACAAACAACAGCCCATACTGGTACAAAACTCACTCCACAATATTTGATCTTACAAATAATCTTGATATTTAAAGTGGACTTCTTACCTACATGGGATTCATAAGAACACCACCACCAATTTCAGATGTCTTTGTGCTGTCTTAGCAGCTACTCTTGATCTCAATACACTCAAGACATATTGTAGAACAGATTTCAATGTAGTAAAACTTTCAAGAGTAACATTGAAATCAGTGATCCTGGCATGATATCCTAAATAAATTTTTCTGTAATGACAAGAACAACTACAAAACTTCCGAAAGAAAATACATGTCATACTCTTGGAAGGTTAAGAATAGATATGAGGGAAGAGAACAGGCAGGGATAACTAAGCTGGTTCTTCTCTATTACTTTAAAACATGATTTATTGTGTAGAAACTTCTGATTCCAAAGGGGAAAGTATGCTATAAAAGAAAAAAAAACTTTTATTTTAAAATGTAAGTGTAAGAAGAAATTTCAATGATTTCAGCAAATAATTAATGTGATCTTAGATTTTAAATATGATAATGTGGGAAGAACTACCCAGAAGAAATACTTTTAAGCACTTTAGCTAGTAATCTAAAGGCAAAATATAAATAATTAATGTAAATATCAGCCTCAGTACACATTTCTATAAAATGGTATACGCATAATTTGGGCCTGAAACCTGCTTGTAGCTAGGTATTGGTGGCACAGGCATTTAATCCCAAAATTGGAAAGCAGAGTCAGGTGGATCTCTGTGAGTTCAAGCTTAGCCTGGTCTACAGAGTGAATTCCAGGACAGGCTCAAAAGTTATAGAAAAACCCTGCCTTGAGGAGAAAAAAAGTGCTTGTAAATTTGCTGATCTTCTGAACTATCACAGTACATTTAAAATTCAAAATTCCCTAAGGTAGTTCAAGGTGAAACATTGACTTCTTTGCTGCTGGACTGTTACCTGTGAGCCATGACAACCCTTTCTCCCTCAAGTTGCTTCTGGCCAGTGTTTCTCATCGTAACAGGAACCAAACATGAAGGAACACACAGATACATATTTATTCATATAAGGGCCTTTTAAAAAGCCTACCTGACTTTGGAGGAAACCTTGGGCCAGCACATCCCTTTGATGGGACATACTGTCGAGCATCTGCAGGAAGTGGTGGTGGTTTCTGGCCTCTTGGATTCTATGGAATGGCAGGGTGTCCATGATCTCTAGGGCCTGAAACCTTGGCCACCAGTGGAGGAGTCAAGCCATGGACAGCCACTTTGCATTTAGCAGGGCCAGAGTTGGGAAAAGTTGCTTTCTGTAACAGAGTCACAATCATTAGTCTGTGTAGTGGCTTGATTCACAGCTCCTTTCCTGGGAGTGGCAGGCAAAGAAGAAAGAATTCCATAATGTTGAAGCAAGAATGGTAACAGGCTCAGTTTTCCACATGGGTTGAGGAGGTCCTTGTTTTCTCTCCTAAGTAATTTTACGAACTCAACAGAAATCTTTAAGCATGGTAGTAACACTCTACCTAGCTCACTCTCAAACACAATTATAGATCATGAAGATCGAAACGGATACTTTTTAAACTAGATATACACCAGGAAGATGAGGTAGTGAGATTGAATCCCAGAACAAGGGTTGTAGAGGAAGGTGGATCTCTGTCTATTCAAGGCTAGCCTTGTCAATAGAGTGACTTCCATGACTGGAACCATTGCTACTTTGAAACCCTATCATTAAGAAAAAGAAAAAAAAATAACCATACACATTTATCAAACACACAGGAAATGAAAATGGTTAAGATGCTGTTAGGTCTCCCGGAGCACAGGGGAAGTGGCAGGAATGGGGGCAGTGAAAGGAGAGAGAAGTAGGAGAAAACGAGGGGCAGGAAAGGAAAACACGTGCAACCAGGAAGATATAGCCTGGTTAAGAATAGAAGACAGGGGGGGAGAGAGAGAGAGAGAGAGAGAGAGAGAGAGAGAGAGAGAGAGAGAGAACATAAAAGAGGGAGCCAATATTGGTTTGAAAAGAAAACTGAACACAAAGAAAGGTCTAGAGAACTACAAGACTGCCACCAACTAACAATATGAGCATCCATGGAAAGGCTACCATAAATGCACTTCCCGGAGAGTGAGATCAACAATTATCCATGGAGCCCTCATGGAATACCTTTTGGAAACAGGAGCAAACACACATACATAAACACTGAGTCGAGCTAGAACCCAGAAGCAGATGGAGAGGACAAGACCAGGCAGCAGAAACACATAGAGACAGCTTACGTGAACAAGGAAGAGATAATGGGCCACCAGACTGATAGCTGGGAAGCCAGCATGGGACTGACTCAGGCCCCACTGAATATGGGTCTCAGCCAGAAAGACTGAACAGTCTAAGGGACCTCAGACTGTGGAGCCAAGATGTATCCCTGGTGCACCAAAGGACCTTGTGAACATATCCCCCATGGAGGGATAACTGCCTTAACCTAGAGACAGGAGAGAAGCCCCAGTCCCTACTTCACATGACCTGTCAGATTTACATGACCCCAACTGGATGGCATTCCCCTACATATGGAATTGGGGTGGGGGTGGGAGGGAAGGGTGGTTAGGGTGCAAGTGAGAGGGCAGAGAGGGTAAAAGGAAGGGAGGTTGGAAAGTGAGGGGGGGGAGAAAGGGAATAAAGGAGGGAGAGAGGGAGGGAGAGGGAACTGCGATCGACATGTAAAATAATAAATTAAATTAAAAAATGCTTTGACTCCAAAATTTAAGTTCAAGGACAAGTTGCTGGGGAGTAGGATTTCTATTTTTGTTTCCACAGAAAATGCAAAGCTGTGGATTCCTTCCAGACTAATGTGGTTTGATAAAGCCAGACTGCCTGAAAAAGAGTACCAGGTGATCCTACATTCAAAACAGCTGGACAGAGCAGCCTTACAGACTACAGCCAGGATTTCTACATCTTCTTAGAATCCCCCATGTCTGTGCCCCTTTCCAGCAGGAAGTAGTTTGGAAAGAACGACGCCCAAATTCGCAAATATTGTCTATAAATATTTGTTTTCATTTAAATGGACTTGGTTATATAAAATAAAGAAAGAAAGAAAGAAAATTGTTAAGGTGTTTATAATTTCTAATTGACCCAAATTAATGCTATATTTAAAAATCTAGAGTTTCCAGTGAGATCCAACTATCCTGCAAAACCTTCTCAAGTTCTAGCTCAGCCCTTGTCCTCTTCTGCTGGCTATTGGCCAGAGGTGAGTCTGGGCCCAATCAGGGCTGTCTTTCCCCTACAATCTCTTTTCCCCCTCCCCCACCCGAATTCCCTGGGTTGGCCCCTGATCCTGCTTCTCCTGTCTCAGGTCCCCATCTAGAGCACCCTTGGAGCTCTGATACACCCCCACCCATCCCCAAGGCCAGACTACCCCCCCTACCCTGTGCCCTACCCCACACATGGTCCTGCCAAACTGGTTGAGCACTGGGACAGAGGGTGGAGCCAACAGTCAACCCTACTTCGGAGACTTCTCTGAGCAACTCTGAACAAAGCAGACCTGACTATCCACGTGGGACCACCCATAATTTCCACCACCTTGGATTCTGACCCTGCCTCCAGTCCTCTGCTGGAGTCCCGGGCCCCTCCCAGAGATCCGCCTATCTCTGAGGGTTTACTCTGAGTTCCTGCAGGCAACATCCTTGATCACCAAATCCTGGCCTCTGCCAAAGAAAGAGGTCTCAGCTGGAGAGCGCCAGTTTCCAGGGAGATCCAACTATCCTGCAAAACCTTCTCAAGTTCCAGCTCAGCCCTTGTCCTCTTCCACCAGCTACTGGGCAGAGCTATTGGCCAGAGCTATTGGACAGAGCTATTGGCCAGAGGACCACTGTGAGTACCTGCTGGCATCTTCTTCTGGATCCTCATGCTTGACACCATCCTTGGATTCCTGTCTGCGGAGAAACCTCGAAGAGAGTTTGGACCACACAGAGCTACAGATATTGAATCACAGACCCACATAAGCCCATTGGGGAAGTATCATAGAGAGAGGGGGAAACCCAACCAACACCTATTGGAAGAAGCTATGGGAAGAAGGCAATACAAGAGAACACCTAACAACAGAAAGACAAGCATGACACCACCAGAATCTAGGGAAACTACACCAACTAGAATGGAACACAACAACAAAGCAGAGGAAGCAGAAGGGTATGACTTAAAAATCACCATCATAAAAATGATAGAGACCCTCAAAGAAGATGTGAGAAAATCCCTTAAAGAAATGGATGAAAAAAACAAACAAAAAAAATGGAAGAAATGAACAAATTTCTTAAGGAAAGTACAGAAAGCCAAGAAAAAACAATTAAGCAGGTAAAGGAAATAGTTCAAGACTTGAAAACTGAAATAGAGAAAATAAAGGCAACACAAACAGAAGGAATGCTGGAAATTGAAAAGCTGGGCAAAAAATCGGCAACAACGGACACAACCATAACCAATAGAATTCAAGAGATGGAACAGAGAATCTCAGGCGCAGAAGATAAACTAGAAGAAATAGATTCGTCGACCAAAGAAAATCATGCATCCAACAAATCCTTAACAAAAAACATACAGGAAATGTGGGACACCATGAAAAGGCCAAACCTAAGAATAATAGGCATAGAGTAAGGTGAGGAAGCCCAGCTCAAAGGTGCCGAAAACATATTCAACAAAATCATCGAGGACAACTTTCCAAATTTGAAGAAGGACATGCCCATGAAAGGAAAAGAAGCATACCGAACCCCAAATAGGCTGGACCAAAGGAAAAAGACCCCTTGACATATAATAATCAAAACACCTAGCATACAGAATAAAGAAAAAATATTAAGAGCAGCGAAGGAAAAAGGACAGGTAACATATAAAGGCAGACCTATCAAAAATACACCTGACTTCTCCATGGAAACCCACAAGGCCAGAAGGTCCTGGAGAGATGTTCTACAAGTATTAAGAGAACACGAATGCCAGCCTAGGCTACTATATCCAGAAAAACTCCCAATCACTGTAGATGGAGAGAACAAGATATTTAAAGTCAAAAGCAGATTTTCCCAATACGTATCTACAAATCCAGCCCTACAGAAAGTATTGGAAGGAAAATTCCAACCCAAGGAAGGTAACTATGCCCGCAAAAATGTAGACAACAGATAATCCAACTACACTAGAAACCAAGGGTGAAGCAGAACTAATATATTCACAATATCACTGCCAACAACAAACCTAGATCAAACAAGCATCAACAATCAATGGTCCTTACTCACCCTCAACATTAATAGTCTTAACTCACCTATAAAAAGACACAGGCTAACAGAATGGATACGAAGACAGAATCCATCCTTCTGCTGCATACAAGAAACACATCTAAGATTCAAAGGTAGACATTACCTCAGGGTAAAGGGTTGGGAAAAGATTTTCCAATCAAAAGGAAATAAGAAGCAAGCAGGCTTAGCTATCCTAATATCTAACAAGTTAGACTTCAAACCAAAATTAGTCAAAAGAGATGAAGACAGTCATTTCATATTCATCGCAGGAGAAATCCATCAACACAAAGTCTCAGTTCTGTACATCTATGCCCCTAATACAAAGTCACCCACATTCGTAAAAGAAACACTACTAAAACTCAAAGCTCATATAAAACCTCACATACTTATAGTGGGGGACTTCAATGCACCACTCTCAACACTAGACAGAACCACAAATCAGAAACTCAACAAAGAAACAAAAGAATTAACAGAAGATATGTCTCAACTGGGATTAACAGACATCTATAGAACATTCCATCCAAAGACAAAAGAATATATCTTCTTCTCTGCTCCACATGGAACCTTCTCTAAAATCAACCACATACTAGGTGACATAACAAACTTCAACAGATACAAGAGAATAGGAATAGTCCCCTGTATCTTATCAGACCACCATGCTTTAAAATTGGAATTCAACAACACCACAAATAGCAGAAAACCTGCAAACTCATGGAAACTGAACAATGTGCAATTGAACCACTCCTGGGTCAAAGAAGAAATAAAGAAAGAAATTAAAGACTTTCTAATATTCAACGAGAATGAGGATACAACATACCCAAACTTATGGGACACCTTGAAAGCAGTGCTGAGAGAGAAGTTCATTGCATTAAGTGCGCATACGAAGAAAACAGAAGATAGTCACATAAGAGAATTAACAGCCCAATTGAAAACCTTAGAAAACAGAGAAGCGAATTCACCCCGAAGGAGTAGATGCCAGGAAATAATCAACTTGAAGGATGAAATCAACAAAATAGAAACCAGGAAAACAATACAAAAAAAAAAAAATCAATGCAACAAAGAGTTGGTTTTCTGAGAAAACCAACAAGATAGACAAACCTTTATCCAAATTAATGAAAAAGCAGAGACAGAACATGCAAATTAATAAAATCAGAAATGAAATGGGGAACATAACAACAGACACAGAGGAAATCCAGACAATTTTCAGGTCATACTTTGAAAATCTGTATTCCTCAAAAATTGAAAATTCAAAGGAAATGGACAAGTTTCTGGATAACTTTTACTTACCAAAATTAAATCAAGAACAAACAACTTAAATAGACCTATAACCCGCAATGAAATAGAATCAGTCATCGAAAGCCTTCCAACCAAAAAAAGTCTAGGGACAGATGGATTCAGGGCAGAATTCTACCAGACATTCAAGAAAGAACTAATACCACTACTCCTCAAACTGATCCACAAGATATAGAAACAGAAGGTTCAATGCCAAACTACTTTTATAAGGCCAAAATAACTTTGGTACCCAAACCTCACAAAGACACAACTAAGAAAGAAAACTGCAGACCAATATCGCTGATGAACATCGATGCAAAAATACTCAATAAAATACTGGCAAACTGAATTCAAGAATACATCAGAGAAATCATACTCCGTGACCAAGTAGGCTTCATCCCTGGAATGCAGGATGGTTTATCATACGAAAATATATCAAGGTGATCCACCATATAAACAAACAGAAAAAGAAAAACCATGTGATTATCTCCCTAGATGCTGAAAAATCTTTCTACAAAATTCAACACCCTTTCATGATAAAGGTCTTGGAGAGGTCAGGGATAACAGGAACATACCTAAACATAATAAGAGCAATATACAGCAAACCAATTGCCAACATCAAACTTAATGGAGAGAAACTTAAGCCAATTCCTCTAAAATCAGGAACAAGACAAGGCTGTCCTCTCTCTCCATATCTCTTCAATATCGTACTAGAAGTACTGGCTTGTGCTATAAGACAACAAAAGGAGATCAAGGGGATCCAAATTGGAAAGGAAGAAGTCAAACTGTCTCTATTTGCAGCTGATATGATAGTTTACATAAGCGACACAATAAACTCTACCAGGGAACTCCTACAACTGATAAACACCTTCAGCAAACTAGCAGGATACAAGATAAACTCAAAAAAATCAGTAGCCCTACTTTTTTCACACGACAAAGAGACAAAGAAAGAAATCAGAGAAACATCACCCTTTACAATAGCCACAAGCAACATAAAGTATCTTTGGGTAACGCTTACCAAACACTTAAAAGATCTATATAATACGAACTTTGTGACTCTAAAGAAAGAAATTAAAGAAGATACCAGAAAATGGAAAGACCTCCCATGCTCTTGGATAGGTAGGATAAACATAGTAAAAATGGTAATCTTACCAAAAGCAATCTACCGATTCAATGCAATCCCCATTGAATCCCACCACAATTCTTCACCGACCTTGAAAGGATAATAATCAACTTTATATGGCAAAACAAAAGACCCAGGATAGCCAAAACAACCCTATTCAATAAAAGAACTGCAGGAGGCATCACCATTCCTGACTTTAAGCACTACTACAGAGCTATAGTTCTGAAAACAGCCTGTTATTGGCATAAAAATAGACAGGTAGACCAATGGAATCTAATTGAAAATCCTGATATTAATCCACGAACCTATGAACACCTGATTTTCGACAAAACAGCTAAACTTATACAATGGGGCGAGGACAGCATCTTCAACAAATGGTGCTGGCACAATTGAATGAGGGTGTCTAGAAGACTACACAGACCATGTCTGTCGCCATGCACAAAACTCAAGTCCAAATAGAGCAAAGACCTCAACATCAATCCAGCCATATTGATCCTCTTAGAAGAGAAAGTAGGAGGTACCCTTTAACAAATTGGTATAGGAGAACGCTTCCTGAATATAACTCCAGGGGCACAGACACTGAGAGCAACAGTTAATAAATGGGACCTCTTCAAACTTAGAAGCTTCTGTAAGGCAAAGGACACAGTGGACAAGACCAAACGGCAGCCGACAGACTGGGAAAAGATTTTCACCAATCCTATATCTGACAAAGGGCTGATCTCCAAAATATACAAAGAACTCAAGGAACTAGTCAACAAAACACCAAATAACCCTATTTAAAAATGAGGTACATAACTGAAGAAAGAATTCTCAATAGAGGAAATCAAAAATGCTGAAAGACACTTAAGAAAATGATCCACATCCTTAGCTATCAGGGAAATGCAAATCAAAACAACTTTGAGATACCATCTTACCCCTGCCAGAATGGCTAAAATTAGAAACACCAGTGATGACTTATGTTGGAGAAGATGTGGATGGCACTTGAAGAAACCATACTGAATGAGGTAAACCAGTCACAAAAAGAGCAACACAGTATGTACTCACTCATATATGGACTTTAGACCTAGGGCAAAGGATCACATATAATTCACACCAGCCTATAATTCACATCACCAGAGGAACTAGGATAGAAGGTGTATTCTAAGAGATTCACATAAAGTTCCTCACAGAACTGGGAAGGGACAAGTCCCCCAGAGCTCAGTTGAAGTGGCGGGGGCAGCAAATGGAAAGAGAAGTAGCAGAAAATGAGGGGGAGGAAAGGAAAACATGTGCGACCAGAAGATTGAGCCTGGTTAGGAATAGAAGACAGGAAAGTGAGAGACAGAGACAGAGAGAGAGAGAGATCATAAAAGAGGGAGACAATATTGGTTTCAAGATAAATTGAACACAAAGAAAGGTCTAGAAAACTACAAGTCTGCTCCCAACTAACCATTTGAGCTTCCATGGAAAGGCTATCATAAATGCCCTTCCTGAAGAGTGAGATCAACAACAAACTTATCCATGGAGTCCTAAACTTGTGCTTGATGGAAACAGGAGCAAACACCCATACATAAACACTGAGTCGAAGTACAACCGGGATGCAGATGGAGAGGACAAGACCAGGCTGCAGAAACACATAGAGACAGCTTACCTGAACAAGAAGGAGCTAATGGGCCAGCAGACTGATAGCTGGGAAGCCAGCATGGGACTGACTCAGGCCCTCCTGAATATGCCTCTCAGCCAGAAGGACTGAGCAGTCTAAGGGACCTCAGACAGTGGAGCCAGGATGTATCCCTGGTGCACAAAAGGACCTTGTGAACACATCCCCCATGGAGGGATAACTGCCTTAACCTAGAGACAGGAGAGAAGCCCTAGTCCCTACTTCACATGACCTGTCAGATCTACATGACCCCAACTGGATGGCATTCCCCTACATATTGAATTGGGGTGGGGGGATGCGAGGGGAGGGTGGTTAGAGTGCATTGAGAGGGCAGAGAGGGTAAAAGGGAGGGAAGGAGGGAGGGAGGGATAGAGGGAGGGAGGGAAGGAGGGGAGAGAGGGAACTGGGATCGACATGTAAAATAATAAATTAAATTAAAAAATAATGCTTTGACTCCAATATTTAAGTTGAAGGACAAGTTACTGGGGGAAAGGATTTCTATTTTTGTTTCCACAGAAAATAAAAAGCTGTGGATTCCTTCCAGACTAATGTGGTTTGATCACGCCAGACCACCTGAAACAGAGTACAAGGTGATCCTACATTCAAAACAGTTGGACAAAGCAGCCCTACAGACTACAGCCAGGATTTCTGAATCTTCTTCGAATCCCCATGACAGCGCCCCTTACCAGCAGAATGTAGTTTGGAAAGAACGATGCCCACGTTCCCAAATATTGTGTATAAATGTTTGTTTTCATTTAATTGGACTTTGTTATATAAAATAAAATAATAAAGTAAAAAAAATCTAAAATACTTTTTAAGGTTTAAATAAGAATAGAAGTTAGAAAATATGAAATAGTGCACAGAATATACTGAAACTTTGATGTCCATTTAAAAGTTGTACTTATTTAAATAAGACATATATGGTCTGGTTCTTTAAGTCCCCCCCCCCCCAAGAATGGGTGTTTTGCATGCACATATGTCTGCATGCATACTACAATCACTCAGTGTTCTGGAAGGATTGAATTGGGATACAGATCACTTGAAACTGGAGTGAAGAAGGGTTGTGATCCATCACTAAGTACTAGGAATGAAAGGGAGGTTCTCTAGGAGAGCAGCCAGTACTCTTAACTTATAAGCCATTTCCTCAACCTATGTAGTTTATTGAGACAAGTTCTTCTTTGATAGAGCACAGTGGCCTTGAAATCACCTTCCTCAATGGAAATCAAAACAACTTTGAGATACCATCTTACCCCTGCCAGAATGGCTACAATTAGAAACACCAGTCATGACTTATGTTGGAGAGGATGTGGAGAAAGTGGAACACTCCTCCACTGCTGGTGGGAGTGCAAACTCATACAGCCATTTTGGAGATCAGTATGGCGGTTCCTCAGGAAAATGGGAATTAGTTTACCACAAGACCTGGCAATCCCCCTCTTAGGCATATACCCAAAGGATTCACATCAATGCAACAAAGACATCTGTTCAACTATGTTCATAGCAGCACTATTTGTAATAGCAAGAACCTGGAAGAAACCTAGATGCCCTTCAATTGAAGAATGGTTAATGAAGATGTGGCACATCTACACAATGGAATACTACTCTGCAGAAAAAAATAATGGTATCTTGAAATTCGCAGGCAAGTGGATGGCACTTGAAGAAACCATCCTGAATGAGGTAACCCAGTCACAAAAAGAGAAACACAGTATGTACTCAATCATATATGGATTTTAGAACTAGATCAAATGATCACCAGCCTATAATTCACATCACCACAGGAACTAGGATACAAGTTGTATTCTAAGAGATTCATATAAAGTCCCTCACAGAACTGGGAAGGGACAAGTCCACCAGACCTCAGGTAAAGTGGGGGAGGACAGCTAATGGAGAGAGAAGTAGGAGAAAATGAGAGGGAGGAGAGCTAGGCATGTGCGACCAGGAGGATTGAGCCTGGTTAGGAATGGAAAATAGGAAAGAGGAGAGAGAGAGAGAGAGAGAGAGAGAGAGAGAGAGAGACAGAGACAGAGACAGAGACAGAGAGAGAACATAAAAGAGGGAGCCAATATTGGTTTGAAGATAAAGTTGAACACAAAGAAAGGTCTAGAAAACTACAAGACTGCTCCCAACTAACAATCTCAGCTTCCGTGGAAAGGCTATCATAAATGCCCTTCCCGGAGAGTGAGATCAACAACTAACTTCTCCATGGAGTCCTCAACTAATGCCTGTTGAAAACAGGAGCAAACACCCATACATAAACACTGAGTCAAACTAGAACCCAGAAGCAGATGGAGAGGACAAGACCATGCGGTTGAAGTACATAGAGACAGCTTACCTGAACAAGGAGGAGCTAAGGGCCACTAGACTGATAGCTGTGAAGCCAACAGGGGACTGACTCCCCTGAATATGGGTCTCAGCTAGAAGGTCTGAGCAGTCTAAGAGACCTCAGACAATGGAGCCAGGATGTATCCCTGGTGCACAAAAGGACTTTGCAAACTTATCCCCCATGGAGGGATAACTGCCTTATTCTAGAGATAGGAGAGAATCCCTAGTCCCTACTTCACAGGACCTGTCAGATCTATATGACCCCAACTGGATGGCATTCCCCTACATATGGTATTGTGGTGGGGGGTGGGAGGGGAGGGTGTTTAGAGTGCATGGGAGAGGGCAGAGAGGGCAAAAAGGAGGGAAGGAGGGAGGAAGGGCTGGATGGGAGGGAGGGAGGGAGAGGGAACTGGGATCGACATGTTAAATAATAAATTACAAAAAAAAAAAAAAACGCTTTGACTCCAAAATTTAAGTTGAAGAACAAGTTACTGGGGAAAAGGATTTCTATTTTTGTTTCCACAGAAAATGAAAAGATGTGGATTCCTTCCAGACTGATGTGGTTTGATCACACCAGACCGCCTGAAACAGAGTACAAGCTGATCCTACATTCCAAACAGCTGGACAAAACAGCCCTACAGACTACAGCTAGGATATCTGAATCTTCTTCGAATCCCCCAAGACAGCGCCCCTTACCAGCAGGAAGTAGTTTGGAAAGAACGACACCCAAATTCCCAAATAATGTATATAAATGTTTGTTTTCATTTAATTGGACTTTGTTATATAAAATTAAATAAAAAAAAAGAAAGAAATCACCTTCCTCATGCCTCACCATACCCAAATGCTGGTATTGCAGTTAAAAAAAAAAAATCAAAACTTGGCTAGTGATTTATACTATTTCCAGAACATTACAACACAAGGATGAAAATGTTAACACAATTTAAAAGTATATTGTATTAATATTTTGATATTACCAAGTTGCTCTGGCATTATTCTAATAAAACCAAGAAACTAGTTACAGATCCATGGGTAGAATTCAATTTCCCATTCTCACCACAGAGTCTTGTTTGGTGGCACTCTTCCTGGATTCCAACTTGGAGGATACTGGCCCATCTAGACAGAAAAATTAAAAAAGGAAAACTTCATTAGTTCTCACTAATTTCCAGTTTTCACTAATTTCCAAAGCATTTCCAGGTCCAAATGTCATTCACATTTTCCACTCTTCTGGCAGGGACAGGGAAGAACTCGACAGGAATACAATAGTACTCCACCTTAGGATCCCCCAAATAGCCTGACACCTATGGAAATTCCACCAGAACTGATATCTTTTTGCAGTGTGCTGCTAACCTTTCCAGCTTGCTCTCAGGCAAACTTGCCCTTTCAGGCAACTCAGGATGCAGCATCCACTACCTGTTTTCTACATGTATCATACTTTCCCTAAGTTCACATCATATACTTTTTGAGAAAAATACACTTATAGATAACTCAAGAAATACACATGAATATTTAAATTTCTGAATTATATTCTTTCTTAATGTTATTTCATTTAATACCTACATGAGATACACATCTTTCCCAGCTTCTGTGTGTAGTGAGTGATAATTGAAGAGGTCCTGACAAATACAATCTACTAAATAAGCAATGATTAAATAACATAACTAATTAAGAAGTACCCAAATTATTTTACTGGTAGGCTTTAACAAATCCATTGACATTTGCCTGCATAATAGCCATTACAGCGAAACACGTTATATGTAAATGGATTTAGAACAATGAGATAATAGCTATGGGAGAGAGTAAAGTTTTTATTATGGCTAGATATAGGACACCCTTACTAAGGCACCAAAGCTAACCTTCAATACATACATTAGTTGGCATGCTTAAAATTTTTCCCAAGAAAGGGCTAGAGAGATGGGTTCAATGTTAAGGGTCCAGTTGGCTCTTCCTTAGGACCTGTGCTTAATTCCCAGCAGCTACACAGCAGCTCACAGCCATCTGTAATTGCACTTCTAGGGGATCTGATGTCTTGTTCTGACCTTTTCCGGCATCAGTCATGCATGTGATACACAGAAACGTGATGGTAGAGATGACAGAGTCATGGAATATCTGCCAAGGAGAGTTGCTAACAGGGAGTGCATCCATCCCAATAGAAAGAAGTGGCTTGCAGTCAACAAAGCTGAATAGAGTTGGAGATCTAAGAGGATTTTGACATCACATGGAGATGGAAAGATTGGAGTTTGCCCATTCGTTTCTCAGTCTTCCTTGGCCCAGTATTTCCTCACTCTTCTCTTTATTTGGAATGTTGATGTATATCCTGTGCCATTATATGTTAGAAGTATATGATCTGCTTTTTTATTTTGATTTTAATGGGTGATTACAATTAAGAGATTGCAGGATTCTCAGAAGCAACATTGAACTTTCTAACATTGTTGAGATACTGTGATAGACTTTGGGGGCTTCTAGAGTTGAAAAAAATGTATTTTGCAATGATATTATTATAAACTTCTAGTGCTAGTGAGTGACAGTTTAAAAGTAGCTGGCCCACATACTTTCACAGGGAGTGCCACTGATAGGAGGGTTGTCTTTCTTGGATTTGGGGTGGGTATGTTCATTTGGAGGGAGGGTGACACTGTGTGGGCAGGCTTAGAGGTTTCCTATGCTCATAATACCTTCCAGAATTTCAATAGACTTCCTATTGCCTACAGAATGTAGGATTCTCAGCTCGTTCTCCAGACACGCAACTACCTGTACACCAGCATTTTATATACCATGATGAAAATGGACTGAATCTCTGAAAATATAAGTGAGCCACTTCAAATAAATGTTTCATTTATGCTCTTATCTCTTTCTCTCTCTACTCTCTCTCTCTCATGCTCTCTCACACTCTATCTTTCTTTTGTCTTTCCCTCCCCAGGCTAAATCTTCCTAGTCCCACCTGATTTTTCTCTCCTCCCCTACTCTTTATTCTGGCATCCTCTCCACTCACACCCCCCACACTCCCAATATGCTAAGAAGATCTAGTTCTTTTCCCCTTCTATGAGGGAACTTGTATGAATCTCTTAGAATCATCCTTGTATTCTAGTTTCTGGCATTATGAAATATAGGCTGGTGATCCTTTGCTCTATGTCGAAAATATATATATGAGCGAATACATACCATGTTCTTATTTTGCTGACTGGGTTACCTCATTCAGGAGGTTTCCTTCAAGTTCCATCCATTTGCCTGTGATTTTCAAGATTCCATTGTTATTTTTTCCACAAAGCAGTATTCCATTGTGTAAATGTCCCACATCTTCTTCATCCATTCTTCATTGGAGGGACATCTAGGATGCTTCCAGGTTCTTGCTATTACAAATAATGCTGCTATGAACATAGTTAAACACATTTTTTGTTGCATGGATGTGGATCATTTGGGTATATGCATAAGAGTAAGATTGCCAGGTCCTGTGGTAGACCAATTCGCATTTTACTAAGGAACTGTGATGAAGATCTCCAAAATGGCTGTACAAGTTTCCAATCCCAACAGCAATGTAGGAGTACTCCCTTTTCTCCACATCCTCTCCAGCATAAGTTCTCATTAGTGTTCCTGATTGTAGCCATTCTTGCAGGAGAAAGATGGTATCTCAGAGTTGTTTTGATTTGCATTTCACTAATAGCTAAGGATGTTGAGCACTTGCTTAAGTGTCTTGCAGGCTTTTTGATTTCCTTTATTGAGAATTCTCTCTTCAGTTCTATACTCCTTTTTTAATAGAGTTATTTGGTGTTTGGGTGACTAGTTTCTTGAGTTATTTGTATATTTTGGAGATGAGCCGTATGTCAGATGTAAGGTTGGTGAAGATATTTCCCCACAGTGTGTGCTGCCTTTTGGTCTTGTCAACTGTGTCCTTTGGCTTACAGAAGCTTCTCAGCTTGAGAAAGTTCCATGTATTAATTGTTGATCTCAGAGTCTGTGCTACTAGATTTATGTTTAGGAATGAATCTACTGTACCAGTTTCTTCAAGGGTACCTACCACTTTCTCTTCAAAGATATTCAGTGTGGCTGGATTTATGTTGATGTCCTTGATCCATTTGGATTTGAGTTTTGTGCAAGGCTATAGATATGGGTCTATCTGCAGTCTTCTACACACTATCATTTGTTGAAGATGCTTTCCTGCTCCCATTGTATACTTTTAGCTGTTTTGTCAAAAATCATGTGTTCATAGGTGTGTGGGTTAATATCAAGATTTTTGATTTGATTACTTTGATCTACTTGTATATTTTTCTGCCAATACTAGGCTGTTTTCATGAATATAGCTCTAGTCAGGGATTAAAGTCAGGGATGGTGATGCCTCCTAAAGTTCCTTTGTTGTACAGGGTTGTTTGGCTATCCTGGGTCTTTTGTTTTTCTATATAAATTTGATTATTATCCTTTCATGGTCGGTGAAGAATTGTGCGGATATTGATGGGGATTGCATTCAATCTGTAGATTGCTTTTAGTAAGATTTCCATTTTTACTATGCTTATCCTATCTATCCAAGAGCATGGGAGATCTTTCCATTTTGTGGTATCTTCTGAAATTTATTGGTTTAAATAAACAGTTCTTGATATATAGGTCTTTCACTTGTTTGTTAAGCATTACCCCAAGATACTTTATGTTGTTTATGGTTATGGTAAAGGTTGATGTTTCTCTGTTTTCTATGTCAGTCCCATTGTCCTCTGTATACAGTAGGGCAACAGATTTTTTTTTTAGTTGATCTTGTATAATGGTAGTTTGCTGAAGGTGTTTATTAGCTGTAGGAGTTCCCTGATAGAAATTTTTGGGTCACTTATGTATACTGTAATATATCTGCAAATAGTTAAATTTTGGCTTATTCCTTTCCAATTTGTATCCCCTTGATCTCATTTTTTGTCTTATTCCTTTAGCTAGAACTTCAAGTACAATATTGAAGCAATATGGAGAGAAAGTGTAGCCTTGTGTTGTTCCTGGTTTTAGAGGAATTGCATTAAGGTTCTATCCATTCAGTTTGATGTTGGCTGTTGATTTAATATATATGCTTTTATCATGTTTAGGTATGTTCCTGTTATCCTTGATCTCTCCAAGCCCTTTATCATGTAAGGGTATTGGAATGTGAAAAAGGCTTTTTCAGTAAACCCAGTTTTTTTTTTTTCACTTTGTTTATATGGTGTATTACATCAATCGACTTTTATATGTTCACCCATCCCTGCAACACAGGGATGAAGCCTGTTGGTCATGTTGGATAATTTCTCTGATGTGTTCTTGGATTTGATTTGCCAGTATTTTATTGAGTATTTTTGCATCTATGTTCATGAGGGATATTGGTCTATCCTTCTCTTTCTTAGTTGTGTCTTTGTGTGTCTATGGTACCAAGGTAACTGTGGCCTTGAAAAAAATGTTTGGGAATGAACATTTTGTCTCTATTGTGTGAAACAATTTGAGGAGTATTGGTATTAGTTCCTTTTTGATTTGCTGGTAGAATTCTGCACAAATGCCAACAGGCCCTCGGCCTTATTTTGTTGGGAGGCTTTCATTGACTGCCTAAATTTCATTGACGGTATTGGTCAGTTTAAGTTGCTTATCTGTTCTTGATTTCCTTTTGGTAAGTGATAGTTATCCAGAAATTTCTCCATTTCCAATGAATTTTCAAATTTTGTGGAGTATAGGTTTTTAAAGTACAACCTGAAAATTGTCTTCACTTCCTCAGTGTCTGTTATTATGTCCACCTTTTTGTTTCTGATTTTGTTAATTTGTGTGTTCTCTCTCTGCTTTTCAGTTTAGTTTGGATAAAGGTTTGTCTATCTGGTTGAGTTTCTTAAAAAAAAAAAAAAAACAACCCTTTGTTGCATTGATGTTTTGTATCATTTTCCTTGTCTCTATTGATTTGTGCCCTCGAATTGATTATTCCCTGGCATCTACTCTGGGGTGACTTTGCTTATTTTTGTTCTAAGTCTGTTAGCTGTGCTATTAATTCTCTAATGTGAATATCCTCAGTTTTCTTTATATGGGCTCTTATGAAATGAACTTCCATCCTTCGTAGAAATCTTTTCTTTTACTTATTTATTTTTTTTAATTTTATATAACAAAGTCCAATTAAATGAAAACAAACATTTATACACAATATTTGGGAATTTGGGCGTCGTTCTTTCCAAACTACTTCCTGCTGATAAGGGGCGCTGTCTTGGGGGATTCGAAGAAGATTCAGATATCCTAGCTGTAGTCTGTAGGGCTGTTTTGTCCAGCTGTTTTGAATGTAGGATCAGCTTGTACTCTGTTTCAGGCGGTCTGGCGTGATCAAACCACATTAGTCTGGAAGGAATCCACATCTTTTCATTTTCTGTGGAAACAAAAATAGAAATCCTTTTCCCCAGTAACTTGTTCTTCAACTTAAATTTTGGAGTCAAAGCGTTTTTTTTTTTTTTTTTTTTTTTTAATTTATTATTTTACATGTCGAGGAGATTGACTCGTAGAAATCTTTTCAATGTTTAACATGAGTTTGTGTATGTTGTGTCCTCATTGTCATTGAATTCTAAGAAGTCATCCATTTCTTTCTTTATATCTTCTTGACCAGGAATGGTCCAATTGGACATTGTTCAGTTTCCATGAGTTTGTAGGGTTTCTTCGAGATTTGTGTTGTGGTTGAATTCTAGCTTTAAAGCATGGTGGTCTGATAAGATACATAGGAATATTCCAATTTCTTTTTTTAATTTGGTGAGGGTTTCTTATGTGGCCTAGTATGTGGTTGATTGTAGAGATGGTTCAATATGGATTTGAGAGGAAGGTATATTATTTGTGTTTGGTTGTAATGTTCTGTAGATGTATCTTAAACCCAATGTAGACATAGCTTCTGTTAGTTCTTGATTCTTTATCAAGTTTTTGTATGGTGGTCCTGTCTAGTGGTATGAGTGGAGTGCTGAAGTGTCCCACTAGGAGTGGATGAGGTTTTACATGAGCTTCAAGATTTACTAGAGTTTCTTTTACGAATGTGGGTGCCTTTGTATTTGGGGCAAAGATGTTCAGAATTGAGAATTTGCCCTGATGGATTTCTCCTATGATGAAAATGAAATGACTGTTTTCATCTCATTTGATTGATTTTGGTGTGATGTCTAACATGTTAGGTATTAGGATAGCTATACCTGCTGGCGTCTTGGGTCCACTTCATTGGAAGATCTTCTCCCAACCCTTTACCCTGAGGGAATGTCTGCCTTTGAAACTTAGATGTGTTTTTTGTATGCAGCAAAACCATCAATTCTGTCTTTGTATCCATTCTTTTATCCTGTGAATTTCCATAGGTGAGTTAAGACCATTAATGTTAAGGGATAATAAGGACCACTGATTGTTAATGCTTATTGTTTTAGATTTTTTGTAGGTGCTGGTATTGTGAATATATTATCCATGCTTTAACTTTGGTTTTGGTGAATTGGGATTATCTATTACTTATGTCTTTGTGAGCATAGTTTACTTCCTTGGGTTGGAGTTTTCGTTCCAGAAATTTCTATAGGGCTGGATTTGGAGATATTCATTGTGAAAATCCAGCTCTGTCATTAAATATGTTGTTACCTCTATCTATAATGATTGAGAGTTTTGCTGGGTATAGTAGCCTTGTCAGGCATCTGTGGACTCTCATACTTGTAGAACATCTACCCAGGACATTCTGATCTTGAGAATTTCCATGGAGAATTTAAGTGTAATTTTGATCATTCTACCTTTATATGTTATCTGAAATTTTTCTCCTGCTGCTCTTAATATTCTTTCTTTTTTCTGTATGTTAGGTGCATTGATTACTATGTGTTGTGAGGTCTTTATTCTTTGGTCCAGTCTATTTGGTGTTGGGTTTTCTTCTTGTGCTTTTATGGGCAAGTCCTTATTCAGATTGGGAAATTTTTCTTCAACGATTTTGTTGAACATATTTTCCACACCTTTGAACTGGGCTTCTTCACCTTCTTCTACACCCATTAGTCTTATCTTTTGCTTTAACCAGTGTCCCACATTTCCTGGATGTTTTGTGTTAAGGTTTTATTGGACTTATGATTTTCTTTGGTCGATGTATCTATTTTCTCTAGTTTATCTTCAGCCCCTGAGATTCTCTCTTCACTCTCTTGTATTCTGTTGATTTTTCTTGAGTCTGTAGTTCCTGATCATTTGCCCACTTTTTCTATTTCCAGCATTCCTTCAGTTTGTGTTTTCTTTATTGTCTCTATTTCTGTTTTCATGTCTTGAACTGTTCCTTCAACTCTTTGATATTTTTTCTTGGATTACCTTGCTTTCTTTAAGCACTCACAAAAATGCCCCACACAAATTATATTTCTACATTCTGATCTTGCTTCTTCAAGCAATAATGCTGGTTACACTGCTCTATCTTATATATTCTTTAAAGGTTTTATGTAGTATAACTTCTCGTTATCCAGTGTAGGTTGAGTATTCCTAATTGGAAGTGCCTGGCACTGTGTTTGCAATTTTATATGATCTGGGAATTCCTTCTGTATATATTTTGTCTTATTGGTTGATGAATAAAATAATGATTGATTGATTGGCCAGCCAGAAAATATAGGCAGGACTACAAGATGAGAATGCTGCAAAACAGAGGTGGAGGGATAGTGATTTAGTGCACCAAAGAAGTAACAGGATGAAGAATTCTCCCATAAGCCAAATCCAGGTGGAAATACATGATTATAGAAATGGGTTAATAATTAAGACAGAGATAGCCAATAAGAAGCCCAACCACCAGCCAACTGTTGTATACCCAATATACCATCTGTGTATTCATTTAGGACTAAAGGGTGCCAGAGTCAAACAGGATGAAGAATATATATATATATATATATATATATATATATATATATATATATATATATATAGAGAGAGAGAGAGAGACAGAGACAGAGAGAGAGAGAGAGATGTGTGTTTATAGACCTTAAGTGTTGAACATCAAAAATTTAAAATCTGCTCTATGAAATGCTTCAAAATTCACAAAGTTTTGAGTGCTACATACACCCACAGTGTCATTGAGAGCACTCTGGATTCCTGAATTTCCATAGTTCGGGTGGACACTTGCCTTAAACTGTGTGGAAGAAGAATACAGATCAGAACAAGGAGCTACAAAGGATTTTGCTGTTTGGTTGTTTTTGAGGTAGAGTCTTACTAAGCAATTCTCAGAATGGCCTGGAACTGACTCTGTAGATGAGGCTGCCTTCACGCTCACAGAAATCCTCCTGCTTCTGCACCTCAACTGCTAGAATTAAAGGGATGTGCTACCATATCTGGTCTAACATTATTTACCCGGTTTAAAAAAATAAGTAAGTCTATAATTACAAGCAGTTGTGTTATTTACCCAAAAAAATTTTCTCTAGAAATATAAGTAAAAGCAGTGCCTATACTTCACAAATGTCTACTCACAGATTATTTTAAAGGTAAAGTGAGATGAAAAGATAACATAAGGGAGATTTTAGAGTAATGAAAATGTTTAAATACTATGCTTCCTCCTCCTCCCTCTTGAAGGAAAGGTGAGGTTCTGAATAGACCCTCCAACACAGTTGGAGGAGAGAGAATAGCTCCTTTCAGTGAAGGTCAGCACAGTATATAGGGACCATATGGGAAGTGCTCTGGAATAATTAAAACAGCAGTTGTATATACAAGGTTCTTTTGTGCACCAGGAATACATCCTGGTTCCACTGCCTGAGGTCCCTTAGACTGGGTAGTCCTTCTAGCTGAGACCCATGTTCCCATGGAGGGCACTCCCTTAACCTAGAGACAGGAAAGAAGTACTAGTCCCTACTTCAAATGACTTGACAGATTTATATGTCCCCACCTGGATGGCATTGCCCCACATGTGGAATTGGGTGGGGGGATGGGAGGGGAGGGTGGTCAGGGTACATGTGAAGGGGGAGAGAGGGTAAGAGGTAGGGAGGGAGGGAGAGGGAGAGAACTGGGATCGACATCTAAAAGAAAAATAATAATAATAATAATAATAATAATAATAATAATGACAATGATAATAACAGCAGTCTTAAATGTAGATCCAATTAGCTGAACCATAAGTCAGAATCACATTCAACAGCTCTCATCGTGTTATCCTACTGTCTGTCAGCTTATGTCTAATATGTGCCCTGAACACTGCACATATTTGAACAGAGCATGGTGTTTTTGAAGCTTTTCAACAAATTAGAAGTTTATTAAAATAACAGCATAAGGTGCATATATAAATACTCACACCTTGAATTCCCTCAGCTTTACACCTATGTAAAGAATTCTGATATTTTCAAGGTTTTCTTTTTAAATTGGCGTGTGTGTGTGTGTGTGTGTGTGTGTGTGTGTGTGTCTTTCTTTCTTTCTTCCTCTTATTCTTTCTTTCTACCTTTCTATCAACATGGGGGTCATGTCCATGAAAGGTACAGTGGCCAATGAGTCCAGAGGCATTGGATCCTCTAAAGATGAAGTTTACATGGACCTTGAGCTATTCAATATGTGTGCTAGGAACTGAACTCAGGTCCTCTGCAACAGCAATATGTGCTTTTAAAAGCTGAGTCACCTGTTCATCTCAAAAACAATTCTGATTTTTAAAATAGGAAGGTCATAAGTTTGAGTGGAATGGTGCTTATTTTTATATTTATATGTTCAATGTGGAAGGCAGGATACAAGCTCTAGAGAAATTTTACCTGGGTAAATAACACAACTCTCAAGATGTATTTTACATAAAACCGAAACAAAAAACAACAGAACCACACACAATGCCAAACTATTATCTACTGTATATAGCCACACAAGTTAAACAAAGGTTGCTGTTGGTATTTAGGAGTCACTATAGGATTGAGGGAGGATGATGTGCATATGCTTTTTGTGTTTCTTTGTTAGCTTGTCATTTTTTGTGTTGCATTTTATTTTGTTTTCTGAAATGGTTTCATTATGTACCCCTAGCTGGCCTGGAATTGGGTATGCATACCCAATTACCTGAAAATGAAAATGATTTCCCTTTTTGACTCAGAGTACGATTCAAACGTGTCTGACAACATACACAGATATTTTTGGAAATTTGTGACCATATACTTCCCAATAATCCAACTTAACCAGTATGATAAACGTATTTACAGAGTGACATCTCCCATCACCTTATCATACTGGTTAATGAATAAAGTATTGTTGGTCAATAGGAAAGCAAGACAGGTAGTACTAGGAGACAAGAAGGATTCCAGGAAGTAGTAAGGAGGAGTCAGCATGGAGAGACTGGGGAGACCAGATGCCGGCCCCATTCCCCGTAAGATGAAACCACTTGGAAATTCTTAGATTAACAGAAATGGGTTAATACTTAAGACAGAACTAGCCAATAAGAAACTAGTACCTGGCCAACAGCATTATATCAAATATAGAGTCTCTGTGTGTTATTTGGGGCTAGGGTGGTGGTGGGCCCAGGCGCCGGGGGGGAAAAAACCTACTACATACATGAAGGTTTGCAATGTGAAAGTGCTTGATTTAAGTCAGAGCCACATAGGTCATGGCCAACCATGAAATGTTCTAGTCACACAGTTTGGGAGACACAGTTTGGGAGGTTTTATTTTGTTTTGATTTTTAGTTTTTTGAAAGAGCATCTCTCTGTGTGTAGCTCTGGCTATCCTGGAAATCACTCTGTAGACCAGGCTAGACACAAAATCAGAGATCTACATGTCTTTGCCTCCCAAGTGCTAGGACTAAAGCCATACACCAACACTGCCCAAGTAAAAGTCAGATTATAAAAGTAAACAAATTCATAAAATACTGTGGAGAATCAGAAATTACTTTTGAATTCTTCAAGTTAAAGACTCAAATATCACCATGTATTCAATATATAATCCAGATGACTGAGACCCCTATCATTTTACAAATTCATCATTCCCAATTGTGATTATGCTTCCAAAGGTAAAAAAAAAAAAATCAACAAAATCAGCAACAAAAGGAAATTAAACACCAGGGAATTCCTGTTTCAAGTACAGTAAATCTTACAGAGTGTGTACCATCCCAACAAATGGTCTACAGAGACGATCAAAGCATGGTTGACCCATCATAGTGGCATCGTCTATATATTTGTCCCACTCCAAGCATTGTTACTACTTGAAGTCTTCAATATTTGCAGTGTAATATATATTTACATTTTAGTGAAATATGACTCTCAAAATGATTGCTGACGTCCATAGGTAGTTGAAGGTATATTCTACCCATGAAGATTTCTCTTTAATTCCACTTCAACTGGAAAGCACAATGCAAATGATTAGCTCTTTGGAAGTCATTAAAATGCTAACTTAGTAAATCACCAGCAGAGGTACTAAATACATCTTTGAAGGGCTAAGCTCCCTGGGATTATTACAGTCATCAAACTCTAGACCTTGTCTTAACTTTTAAATCAATACTCTGAAATTTGCTTGATAATTAAAATAACCATTCAAAAATTCTTAAAGTATTGTTAATATGTAGTCACAATGCTATTCCACTTAAATACTTCTCATTCATTCTCCCCAAAAATAACTAATGGTACCTTATTAATAGCACTGTGCCTTTAAAGGACCTGTCAGGACATTTCCCTGAGAAAATGAGGTATCAGTCATTTTCATTAATGCTAATAAGCCAAAACCCAGAGTTAATGAAACAATTTCAAATAAAATCACCACTACAAAATCCTAAATACTGTTGGGTGAAAATGTTAATTTAAACTAAACTAAACTATTATATACAATATATATGGATACATGATATGTATTTAAAATATGGGTTATAAAAAACACTACCTCTGCCAAATGCTGTCTTTATAAAATCAGGTGAATATCCTGCTTTAGTTAGTCTGCAAACAAAAAACAAATATATCTATGTTACTCATCAGAAAGAAACACCACATTTTAGGCAAAGGCCAATTCCAAAGCAGTTCCAAGCTCAAAATCTGCTGAAAAAAAAAAAAAGAAAAGAAAAAGAACAACCACTGATCTGCCCAGATCCATTTCTACAGTTCCACACTTCTTATGGAGGTCTGGCTTCTTCTTAGAGGTGCTCATGTTTACAACTGGATGTTTCTATAAATTGTACTTGGTTGAGTGCTATCTTACAGAGTATACATACATTCTTGAAGTAGAACATACTAGATAAACTAGTAGAAACGTGTCATTTTATGACTAAGGAAACTGAGGCAGGGGCTTTACCTGACTCTGAAAGGAAAAGGTCAGGGCAACAGTGCAGAACTGCTCTGAGTTACCCACACTTCCCCTTGTAAAATTTAAAATTCCACTAAATGAGGAGACTATTGCATTTCTAAAGTTTGTATCTTTAAGTGTTACATTTCTAAAAAAGTGCTACTTAATTCCTGTTTCTTAGACTTGAAATAGAACAGCTTTTTCCTATTTACTAGGAATGAAGTACTCTGAGAAAGCATCACAGTGTCAGAAAGGCATCCTTTCTTTTGCCCACTCTTGTTTTTTCTACACTCATCATTCTGTAATGTTTTTACCTGACACTTTTAATAGTGTGATTTGTAAAAGCATCTTGAAGTGTCCCTGAACTAACCAAACAAAAGTATTTCACACAAATTAAACTTCATAGTACTAAAACTGACCAGATATTTTATAACATTATGAAATTTACTACATTTATTTTAAAAAAATATATTTATACAAGCATTACACAATGAAGAAACTATTTCAAATAAAGTATTCTTATGAATACTTACTTTTGTCTCATCAGAGCATTTTTTCTCTTTAATTCATTGACGTTTCTTTCCAAAGCACGAGCTTCCAGCTTGAAGAAAATAATAGATTTTGAAACTATATCTATAAAATCTCAAATGTCTAGAGCATGATGGCATATAACTTCACGACTAAAAACAGGTTAAGAATCTGCACTTATCTTTTTTCACCCCCATCACCATGCTTCTTTCAGTGACCCCCATCTCCTGACTTCTGCTGGAGTGCCAGACCTCTCCCAGAATGCCTATCCATGCAGGACCACCCTGAGTCCCCGCCTACCTGATCTTTGGCCCTCATGACCGGGACCCTGCTGGAGGTGAATCTGGGACCAGTTCAGGTCCAATCCCTGCCATACCCTTCCCTGGAAACTTCCGGGTTAGCCCTGAATGTAGCTCCCACCTACATCCAGTAGCCATCGAGAACACTCCTAGGACTTTGATCCACAAACCACCCACCCAGAATCTGCCCTCACCCCAACCTGTGCCCTAACTAGGCCACTGTCCCACTGCTTTCATTGAGCACTGGACCACAGAGCAGGTCCAATAATCCCGCCAACTTCAGGGAACTTCCTGGATCTATTCTGAGCACACTAAACCACATCAAGTCCCCTCCTGCATAATCTTTGAATCCCATCGCCTGGCCTCTGCCTGATACCTAAATAGCCAGGCCTCTGCCAGAGACCAGACTATCCATGCTGGACAACTGAGTCCCTGCCTACCTGATCATTGACCCCAATTGCCAGGCCCCTGCCTGAGAGGTAAGCTCCTAGAGAGTTTGGACCACACAGAGATACAGACATCAAACTCCTGACACACTTAAGCACACTGGGGGAGTAGCATAAACAGGAGAGAAACCCCACATGTACCCATTGGAAGAAGTGAAGGTAAGGTGACAATACAAGAAAACACCTAACAATAGAAAGACAAGAAGGAAGTCATCAGAATCTAGGGAATCTACACCAACTACTAGACCTGAAGACTTGAAAGCAGATGAAGCAGAAGAGGAGGACTTAGAAAATATCGTCATAAAAATGACAGAGGCACTCAGAGACTATACGAGAAAATCCCTTAGAGAAATGAAAGGAAAAATATGCAAAAAAAATGGAAAAAAATGAACAAATTTCTTAAAGAAAGTAAGAAAAGTCAAGAAAAAAACAGATGAAGGAAATAATTCCAACAGTTCAAAACCTGAAAACTGAAATAGAGACAATCAAGAAAACACAAACTGAGGGAATGCTGTAAATAGAAAAATTGCACAAATAATAAGAACTATAGATGTAAGCATAACCAACAAAAACCAAGAGATGTAAGAGAGAATCTCGGGCACTGAAGATAAACAGGAGGAAATGATTCATTGACCAAAGAAAATCTTAACTCCAACAACTCCTTAACAGAAAACACCCAAGAAATGTTGGACACTGTGAAAAGGCCAACTCTATCAATAATATGTATAGAAGAACTTGAAAAAGCCCAGCTCAAAGGGGCAGAAATCATGTTCAACAAAATCAATGAAGAAAACTTATCCAAGTTGGAAAGGATACGTCCATGAAAATACAAGAAGCATATCGAACAACAAATAAACTGGACCAAGGAAAAAGAACCCCTTGACACATATAATCAAACATATGAATGAAGAAAAAATTTTAAGAGCAGCAAAAAAAAAAGACCAGGTAACATATAAAGGCAGACCAGTCAAAATTACACCGGACTTTTCCATGGAAACTCTCAAGGACCATAGGTCCTGGATATGTGGTTCTAAAAGTGCTAAAAGTCCATGGATGCCACCCCAGGATACTATGCCAGCAAAACTCCTAATCACTATAGACAGAAAAAAAGAATCAGCCAGATTTTCACAATACATATCTACATATCCAGGCCTACAGAAACTTCTGTAATGAAAACTCCAACACAAGGAAGTTATCTAGGCTCATGAAGACATAGGCAATAGATGACCCCAATTCATCAGAACCCAACTTAAAAACAGGGCAAATATATTCAGAATACCATGGCCAACAAAATATCTAAAGCAAATAAGCATTAACAATCAATGGTACTTACTTTCCCTCAACATTAATGGTATTAAATCACATATAAAATGACACAGGCTAAATGGATAGCAGGACAGAATCCATCTTTCTGCTGAATACAAGAAACACAGATAAGCTTCAAAAGCAAACATTAACCCATAGCAAAGGGTAGTGAAAAGAACTTCCAATCAAATGGACCCAAGAAACAAGCAGGTGTGGCTCTCCTAATATGTAATAAGTTAGATTTTTAACCAAAATCAATCAAAACAGATGAATAAAGTCATTTCGTATTCATCGTAGAGAACCAATCAGCAAAAAATCTCAATTCTGGACATATATGTCCCAAATACAAAGGCACCCACATTTGTAAGAGAAGCACTACTAAAACTCAAAGTTTACATAAAACCTCACATACTCACAGTGTGATAATTCGACACCCCAATCTCACCACTAGACATTTCCACCAGATACAAACTTAACAAATAATCAAAAGAACTAACAGAAGTTATGTCTCAATTGGGTTTAGCAGTCATCTATAGAACATTCCAACCAAACGCAAAAGAATGTACCTTCCTCTCTGCTCCACATGGAACCTTCCCTAAAATCGACCACATAACAAACCTCAACAGATACAAAAAATTGGAATAGTCCCCTGTATTTTATCAGACCGCCATGCTTTCAAGCTGGAATTCAACAACAACACACCTCGCAGAAATCCTACAAACTCACAGAAACTGAACAGTGCACAATTGCACCTGGATCACAGAAGAAATAATGAAAGAAATGGAGGACTTCCTAGAATTCAACAAGAATGAGGACACAACATATGCGAACTTATCGGACACCTTGAAAGAGTGCTATGAGGGAAGTTCATTGCGCTAAGTGCCCATATGAAGAAAACTGAGAATAGTCACATTAGAGAATTAACAGCAAAACTGAAAGCCCTAGAACAAAAAGAAGCAAACTCACCCCAGAGGTATAGAAGCAAGGAAATAATTTGAGGGCTGAAATCAATAAAGTAGAATCTTGGAAAACAATACAAAACTCAATGCAATAAAGAGTTCACTTTTTGAGGAAATGAACAAGATAGACAAATCTTTATCCAAACTAACACAAAATAACAAAATCATAAACAAGAAAGGAGACATAACAACCGACACTGGGGAAATCCAGACAAGTTTCAGGTCATACTTTGAAACCCTATGCTCCAGAAAATTTAAAAACTCAAAGTAAATGGACAAATTTCTCAATAACTATCACTAACTAAAATTAAATCAAGAACAGATGAGCACCTTAAAAATACCTATAATCCCCACTGAAATAGAGGCAGTCATTGGAAGCCTCCCAACCAAAAAAGTCCAGGGCCAGATGGCTTCAGTGCTGAATTCTACCATAAATTCCAGCTAAAGCTAATAACGTAACTCCACAAATTGTTTCACAGAATAGAAGTAGAATGTTAATTACCAGACTCCTTTTGCAAGGCCACAATTACCTTGGTAACTAAGCCAAAAGAAGACACAACAAAAAAAGAGAACTAAAGACCAATATTCCTCATGAATATTGATGCAAAAATACTCAATAAAGTACTGGAAAATCGAATCCAAGAACACATCTGAGAAATCATCCAACATGACTAAATAGGCTTCATCCCTGGGTGACAGGGACAGGTCAACATATGAAAATCTATCAATGTGATCTACAATATAAACAAACTGAAAAAGGAAAACAACGTAATCATGTCACTGGATGCTGAAAAACCTTTGAGATAGAGGTCTTGGAGAGATCAGGGATAACAGGAACATATCTAAATGAATAAAAGCAATATACAGTAAATCAACAGCCAACATCAAACAGAGTGGAGAGATGAAGGCAATTCCTCTAAAATCAGGAACAAGACAATGCTGCTCTCTTACTCTCAATATCTCTTCAATAATGTACTTGAAGTCCTAGTTAAAGCAATAAGACAACAAAAGGAGATCAAGAGGATACAAATTGGAAAGGAAGAAGTCAATCTGTCACTATTTGCAGGTAACATGATAGTTTACATAAGTGACCCAAAATAACTCTACCAAGAAACTCCTACCACTGACAAACACCTTCAGCAAAGTAGCAGGATACAAGATAAACTTAAAAAAAAATCAGTAACCCTAATTTATTCAGACGACAAAGAGGTAGAGAAAGAAATCAGAGAAACATCACCCTTTACAATAGCCACAAGCAACATAAAGTATCTTGTTGTAAAGCTTACCAAACAAGTAAAAGACCTATATAATAAGAACTTTGTGACTCTAAAGAAAGAAATTAAAGACGATACCAGAAAATGGAAAGATCTCCCATGCTCTTGGATAGGTAGGATAAACATAGTAAAAATGGAAATCTTACCACAAACATTCTCAGTTTCAATGAAATCCCTGTCAAAATCCCCTCACAATTTATCACTGATCTTAAAACAATAATAATCAAGTTCATATGGAGAAAAAAATGACTGAGTATAAAAAAACAACCCTGTACAATAAATGAACTTCAGGAGGCATGACCATCTCTGATTTCAAGCTTTACTATAGAGATGTACTCCTGAAAACAGCCTGGTATTGGCAGAAAAATATACAAGTAGATCTATATAATCAAATAAAAAATCCTGACATTAACCCACACACCTAGAAACAACTGATTTTTGATAAAACACCTAAAAGCATACAATGAGCAGAGGAAATCATCTTCAAAAAATGGTGCTGGCACAACTGGATGATAGTTTGTAGATGACTGCAAATTGACCCATGTCTATAGCCATACATAAAACACAAGTCAAAATGGATCAAGGACCTCAACATAAATCCATCCACACTGAACCTCTTAGATGAGAAAGTAGGAGGTGCCCTTGAAAAATTGGTACAGGAGACTGCTTTCTTAACATACCTCCGTTAGCACAGACAATTAATAAATGGTAGCACCTGAAACTGAGAAGTTTCTGTAAGGCAAAGGACACTTGACAAGACCCAACAACAGCCCACAGACTGGGAAAAGATCTTCACCAATCATACATCGGAGAGAGGGTCGATCTCCAAAATATACAAAGAACTCAAGAAACTAGTCACCAAACACCAAATAACCTATTAAAAATGGAGCACAGATCTGAAGAGAGAAATCTCAATTGTGGAAATCAAAAAGGCTTCAAGACTCTTAAGAAAGTACTCAACATCCTTAGCTACCAAGGAAATGCAAATCAAAACAATTTTGAGATAACATCTTACCAGAAATACTAAAATTAGGAACACCATGAGAACTTATGCTGGAGAGGATATGAAGAAACAGGATAACCCCTACACTGCTGTCAGGAGTGCAAACATGTACAGCCATTTTGTAGATCATTATGGTGATTCTAAGGAAAAATGGGAATCAGTCTATCACAGGACCCAGCAATCCCACACTTAGGCATATACCCAAATGATCCACATCCATGCAAAAAAGGTATCTGTTTACTATATTCATAGCAGCATTATTTGTAATTGCAAGAATCTAGAAGCAACCTAGATGCCCCTCAACAGAAGAATAGATAATGAATATGTGGCACATTTACACAATGGATTACTACTCTGCCAGAAAGAAAGAATGTAATATTGAACTTTGCAGTCAAGTGGATGGAACTTGAAGAAACCATCCTGAATGAGGTAACCCAGTAACAAAAAGAGGGACATGGTACTTATTCACTTATATGGATTTTAGACATAGAGCAAAGGATCACTGGCTTATAATTTACAGTGCCAGTGATGAGACTAGGATACAAGACATTTCTAAGAGATTCATACATGATCTCTCATGGGGGGAGGAAAAGATCTCCTGAGAATATTCAGAGTGGTGGGGCAGTAAGTGCATAGGGGACTAGGAGAAAGAGAAGGGCAGGAGAGGAAAACACATGACATGAGACTAGAAAGATTGAGTCAGGGAAGGAATAGATGAGAAAAAAAGAGAGAGAGAAATACCATAAAATAGGGAGCCATTATAGGATTCTATAAAAAATGATTATAGAGAAATGTACAGAGACCTACAAGTCTCATCCCAATTTACAATTTGAGCAACATTTGCTAGGCTACTATAAATGCCCTTCCCTGATAAAGAGATTGATTACTTACTTATGTACAATAATTGAGCCCTCATCTAGAAGCTGATAGAAATAGAAGCAGATACACACAGCTAAACACTGAGCCAAACTGGAATCCAGATGCAGAGAGGGAGGACAGAACCAGGCTATAGAAACACATAGAGACAACTGACCTAAACAAGGAGGAGCTAATGGGTCCCAGAGTGATAGCTAGGAATCCAGCATTGGAACAACTCAGACCCCCTAAACATGGGTCTCAGAAGGCCTGGCCTGTCTAAAGGACCTCTGACAGTGTAACCAGGATGTATCCCTGATCCATAATAGGATTTTGGAGCATGTACCCCATGGAGTGATACTCCTTTCTCCTAGAGGCAAGAGGGAGGGCCTAGTTCCTACTCCAAATGATTTGACAGATTTAGATGACCCACCCAAGAACTCATCACCCTACATGTGGAGTGGGGAGATGTTATTTGAGGGTGGTGGTTGGGCATGGGATGGTAGAAGAAAGGGAGCAGGAAGGGATGGAGCAGAAACTGGGATTCATATATAAAATAAGAAAAATAAATAAATATTATAAATAAATAAAAGAGAATTGGCACTTATTGTAGTCAATATAAAACATTTTTAATTTTGGGAATTATTCAAAAAGGGAATGAGTTTTAAGCCATCCAAATGCATAAATGTAAAGCTGGAGTTTTATTGGTACTTGACAATTAATGTTGCTGTTTAAATGCAGTATCAGAGCCTAAAATCATTTGATGATGAAAATATCCAATCATAAGTGGCTAGCAGACTAACATAGAGCAAAGTCAATGGAAATGGATGGTCCTTAGGTCCATAATACTGGAAACTACAAATGTCTAAAACAGTTTCACAGAATGACAATACAGGTCAATTTTAATAACTAAATACAATCTGTACATATCACACTACTATTAAGTATAAGACCATTCACAAACACAATTGCAGCAGTTATTATTTGTATGTGTGTATTTGTTGGTAGTGTGCAGCACCATGCCCAACTTAGTTATAATAAATACCAAGAACCTGCAATACTCTCAAATAATCATTAATAAAAGCCAAACATATGGTATTCTACATGCTTCCCATTCTGTTGACTCTACAGATCAGATATAGAATATAGAGTACATTAGATAGATCAATGCAAAATGTAAGCTTACCATTTATAAGTAGCAAATACTAACACTCTTCAAATAAAAGGGACACTACTGTCAATAACTTTGCAATATACATGAGAATTGACTTTAGCCAACTAATGCACTTAACATCCACCGTAAATATAGCTTAAATATATTTTACTACTATAATTTTTTTAGCTAGGCAATGGTGGTGCACAACTTTAATCCCAGTTCAAAGGAGGTAGAGGCAGGTGCATCACTAAGGCCACCTTGGTCTACAGACCTAATTCCAGGATTGCCATCAATACACAAAGTAACCTTGCCTCAAACCCCTGCTCCAAAAAGGATGTTTCTCTGTGTGTAATTATTTTCCAATTGTAATCATAAAAATCAATTTTAAACAAAAAGGAATTCAGTACAATACCCTGAGCTAGTAAAATGTTACAATTCACTTAACTGTTTTAAAATTTTATTTAGTTTTATGTGCATAAGTGTTTCTCCTGACTCTGATATACCTGGACTTATAAGGTGCTCACTGTATGACACATAAATATGAAGATGTACACATGTTATGTGTGTGTGCATGCACACACGAGTGTGATTGGAGGTGTCTTAAGAGGACAGAAGAGGGTCTAAATTCACCTGGAAGTAGAAGACAGGCAAATGTGAATCATCTGACTTGCTCAGAACCAAACACAGCTCTGGTCCTCTGGAAGAGCAGCAAGTGCTGAGCTGAAATACTGAGCTCTCTCTCCAACCCCCAAAACTCCTTCTCAAGACTTTGTGATTTTAAAACTAATTATATTCAGAGGGAAATGTACAAGTAAAGCACAGAAATAAAAGATTAATTCTCAGTGCTTCCTATGGTCTGGCCTAAATATGATTTAAATACTGGTAAAATTAACAAAATTCATAGAAAGTGATTATTTTTAAATACTGTCTATACCTTTAACTAATATAACATGAATAGTATATGTTAGGGGACTTAAAAACTTACCCAATAGTCATGTTCCCTTTGTTCATGAGCCATAACCTAAAATACAGTTATTAAAATTATTCATAAATAAAAAACTTTCATTGCCACCACTAAAATTCATGGCCCAAACCATAATTCCCACTGCCGATGCATCTCTGAAGCATTATAACCATTTTGAAAGCACAATTTCACATATACAGATGATTTTCTCTCCTGAAATTTTAAACAAACCTGAACATAAGGTTTTTAATGCCAACAAACTGCAGAAGATGATCAACTACTAGAGTTTCCAAGGAACAGATAACAAGCACAACATGGGACTGTGATGGTGCCAGACAGTGCTGTGCTGTATAATACTCATTCCAAAAGAAAGGAAAGCTGCAGAAGTTTTTTATTTCAGCATCTTTGGCTCCCTGTGTATATTTCAGTTTCACAAAACACCTCAGGAGTGATGAAAGCTACAGTCCTGCATCAATTCTATCCAGTCAGAGTGCTCTAACTGCATATACAGCTGTCACTTGACACACATACCTGCACTTGATAGGAGCAAATTGTTCTCTCCAATTCTTCTTCGATATCCTTGGCACGCCGTCTACATGGAACAAATAGTTACTCCACTGTGCTGACATATAATAAAGAATAACAGCATGTGGCTACAAGAATATTACTGAGTGTTCTTCCTTATTTAATTATAACCACAAGACTCCTCTTTTGAGAGATGCTGACAGGTATTAAAGACCATCTTCTCCTCCCCTAAGTCTAATGTCAATTAAACTATGTGAGCACTATTACTTGGATGTGCCTAACACGATGTCACAAAAATTTACACAGTACAGAAGGTCTCAAGCAGCCTGTTCAGGGGCTCAGTTACAATCTTACCATGCCTCCATCCTAAGTGCAAAAGTCTCAGGCACATGCAAGCATGCCTGATCATCTGGTTTTCATTTTCAGGACTCAAAATCATGAAAGATAAACTCAGATCCTATAAAATTAACAGAGTCCCAGAAAAGGAAATCGTTTTTGTTTGTTTTGTTTTGTTTGTTTGTTTGTTTGTTTACTTCAAGACAGGGTTTCTCTGTAGCCCCAACAGTCCTAGAACTGGCTCTGTAGACCAGTCTGGACTTGAACTCACAGAGATCCACCTGCCTCTGACACCAATGCTCAGCTCAGGAGAGGAACTCTTAAGAGGTAAAAGTATAACTAACTTACTGTCTTTATGAAACAAAAAAAGTAATTTGTCCTTTTAGATAAAGCCCAAACTTACCCTTCCTAAGGTTGATAGAAGTGTCTTATGACTCAAGTTGCTGTGGTGATCCTCTAACAGACATTCTAGTGTTTCCTCAGGTCCACTGAGGACTGAACCAAAGACTAGCTAAGCATTTACTAAAATTCTAAGAGTGGCTTGTTCATTTCATGGCAAACTTGCTGAATGCTAATACTGTGTATATTATTTCCCAGCTGAAAAAATATTCATGAATGAGCTTGAATTAACTGCTCATCATGTCCTTCTTGAAGACAGGGTCTCATGCAGGTCAAGCTAGTTTCAAGCTCACGATTTAGCCAATATTGGTCTTGATCTTGTGACCTTTCTTTTCCACCTCCCAGTGCCAACACACACAACATCCATACCTATTTATAAACTTCTTCATGTTAACATAAAATATGCTTATACTTATATGTCAAAATCCCCAAAAAGAAAATTTTCCTTTTTATATTCTCTGAATATCAACAAAATTCCACGAAATTCAAATACAAATTAATGAAACAAAAATATGCCAATTCACTGAGTAGTTGTGTTAGGACACACAAGCCTTTAGTCCTAGCACTTGGTAGGCATAGGCAGGCAGATCTTTGAGTTCAAGGCAAGTCTGCCTCCAGAAAGAGTTCCGGATGGGTCAGGGATACAGAGACCTTGTCTGAGATCAAACAAAACAACAAAGCCATTTTATTTTACTGCTTCTGATGCCAAGCATCAAAATAAGAAAGAGGATGTCTTACCTATAGGTGTCTAGTTCTTTGTTCACATGGTTGGTTCTCTTGTTGACTTTGAAAAGTTCTTCCTCTTTCTCCAATCGACAATTTTCCTCCACTGTTATTTTCCTTAAAAAAAAGAGTTTTTCATTCCTTTTAATGTATGTAATCAATATAATCAACTACAATCACAAATAGTGTATCACACAAAGCAATTGCCATACACCACAGCAAAGGCCATGTGCAAAAAAACAAGAAAAAAAAATTGTGTGTCTCTGATATGAAATTTGGCACCGGGAAAAAGTGTGGTTCCAACAAACCCTCCACTTCTGTGGAACTTCCTGGCTCTGCTCTGAACCCACTGGACCCACCTATCCACTCAGGTACACCTTGATGCTACACTTTGAACCCCACCAACTGGCCTCTGCCAGGGGGAGCAATCTCCAAGAGAACTTGGATTATCCATGGTTGCAGACATCGAACTCCTGACCCAACTACATTCACCAGGACAGCAGCGTAAAGAGAGACAGAAACTCCACCTTCACACACTGGAATAAGTGATGGGAAGACAGAAATAGAAGAAAATGCCCAACAATAGAAAGAAGAGTATGATAAACCAGAATCTAGGGACTCGACACCAAAAAGAACTAAACATATCAAAACAGATGAAGAGTATGACTTAAAAAAAAAAAGTTCTTAAAAATGACACAGGCCCTCAAAGATGCTATGAAAAAAAAATCCCTTAAAGAAATGGAAGAAATCCAGACTAATGTGGTTTGATCAAGCCAGACTGCCTGAAACAGAGTACAAGGTGATCCTACATTCAAAACAGCTGGACAAAGCAGCCTTACAGACTTCTGCCAGGATTTCTGAATCTTCTTCGAATCCCCCGTGACTGCGCCCCTTACCAGCAGGAAGTAGTTTGGAAAGAACGCCCAAATTCCCAAATATTGTGTATATATGTTTGTTTTCATTTAAATGGACTTTGTTATATAAAATAAATTAAGAAAAGAAATGCAAAAAAAAACAAACAATAAATTGGAAGAAATAGAGAAAAAGGACACAGAATATATGAATGAAATAAAAAAAAATCTCTTAAAGAAAGTATAGAAAGCAAAGAAAAACAATAAAACAGATGAAGGAAGCAATTCAAACTGTTCAAGACCTGAAAACTGATATAGAGACAATAAAGAAATCCCTAATTGAGGGAACGCTTAAAACAGAAAACCTGGGTAAATGATCAGGAACTACAGACACAAGCGTAACCAACAGAATATAAGAGATTGAAGAGAGAATCTCAGGAGTTGAAGATAAACTACAGGAAATAGATTCATTGACCAAAGAAAATCTTAAATCCAACAAAACATAGAAGAAATGTGGGATAACATGAAAAGGCCAAACCAAAGAATAATAGGCAGAGAAGAAGGTGAAGAACCCCAGCTCAAAGATGCAGAAAATATATTCAAAAAAATCATTGAAGAAAACTTTCCCAATCTGAAGAGAACTTTTCCAATTTGAAGAAATTATGCTAATGAAAATACAAGAAGCATACCCAAAACCAAATACACAGGACATAAAACAAAACAAAACAAAACAAAAAAACTCCCCTTGACTCATCATAATCAAAACATCTAACATACAGAATAAATAAAAAATATAAAGGACAAGAAGAACAAAGGCCAGGTAATTTATAATGGCAGACCTATCAATCAAAATATCAAAATTACACCTGACTTCTACATGGTAACTCTCAAGGCCAGAATGTCCTGGATAGATGTTCTACAAGTACTAAGAGTTCACAGATTCCAGCCAAGGCTACCATACCCAACAAAACTCTCAATCACTGTAGATGGAGAAAACAAGTTATTTAATGACAAAGCCAGATTTTCACAATACATATCCACAAATCCAGCCATGGAGAATGTTCTGGAAGGAAAACTCCAACACAAGGACGTTAACTACAATAACAAACAACTAGCCAATCGATAACACCCCTTCACCAGAACCCAAATGCAAAAGCATAGGAAATATACACAACAATACCACTGCCAACAACAACAAAATGAAATCTAAAACAAATAAGAATTAACAATTAATGAATGAATGGTCCTTACTTTCCACCAACATTAATGGTCTTAACTTGCATATAAAAAGACACAGTCTAATAGAATTGACCTGAAGACAGAATCTACCCTTTCGGTGTAAAAAAGAAACACATCTAAGCTTCAAAGACAGATACTAACCTAGAGAAAAAGGGTTGGGGAAAGAACTTCCAATCATTTGGGCCCAGGCAGCAAGAAGGTGCAGTTATCCCAATATCTACCAAGTTAGACTTCAAACCAAAATCAACCAAGAAAGATAAAGAAGGCCATTTCATACCCATCATAGGAGAAGTCCATCAGTACAAAGTCTCAATTCTGAACATCTATGCTCCATATACAAAGGCACCCACATATATAAAATAAACACTAATAAAACTGAAAGCTCACATAAACCTCACACATTACCAAACTTTTTATGGGGCTTGTTACACAAGTCACACAAATGCACAAATAAGAAAGAGAACTACAGACCAACATTACTCATGAACATTGATCCAAATATACTATATTAAATACAGGTATATTGAATCCAAATTCACATCAGAGGACTCATCCAACATGATCAAATAGGCTTCATCCCAGGGATGCAGGGATGGCTCAACTTACAAAAATCTATCAATGAGACCCACAATAAAAACAAATGGAGAAGGAATAACAACATTATAATCCCACTAAGATGCTGAAAAGGCTTTTGAAAAAATTGAACATCCTTGGAAAGATCAGGGAAAACAGAAACATACCTAAATATAATAAAAGCAATATATAGTAAACCAACAGCCAACATCATACTGAAAGGAGAGAAGCTTAAGGCAATTCCTCTAAAATGAAGAACATGACAAGACTGCCCTCTCTCTACATATCCCTTCAATAATGTACTTGAAGTTCTAGTTAAAGCAATAAGAAAACAAAGGGAGAACAAAGGGATACAAATTTGAAAGGAAGAAGTCAAAATGTCACTATTTGCAGATGATATGATAGTTTCCATAAGTGGTCCGATAAACTCTACCAGGGAACTCCTATGGCTGGAAAACACATTCAGCAAATTACCAGGATACAAGATTAAGTAAAAAAAAAAAAAAAACCTTATGTCTACTATATACAGACGATGATGTGGCAAAGGAAGAATTCACAGAAACATCTAATGGATCAAAGACCTCAACATAAAACCAGCCACACTTAGAAGAGAAAGTGGGAGGCACTCTTGAACAAATTGGTACAGGAGACAGCTTCCTGAACATAACACCAGTAGCCCAGTCACTGAGATTGGTAATCCATAAATGGGACCTCCTCAAATTGAGAAGCTTCTGTAAGGCAAAGTACACAGTCAGCAAGACCAAATGGCAGTGCACAGACTGGGAAAATTCTTCACCAACCCAACATCTGACAGAGGGATGATCTCTACAATAGACAAATAACTCAAGAAACTAGTTACCAAAACAACAAATGAAGAGAGAATTCTCAATAGAGGAATCAAAAATGGCTGAAAGAGACTTAAGAAAGTGCTTAACAGTCTTTTAGCCAACAGGGAAATGCAAATCAAAACAACTTTGAGTTACCATATTATTCTTGCCAGAATGACTGAACTTAGAAACACCAATGGCAGCTTATGGTGGAAAGAATGTGGGGAAAGGGTAACACTCCTTCACTGCTGGCAGGAGTGCAAATTTGTACAGCCATTTTGGAGATCAGTATTGTGGTTCCTCAGGAAAATCGAAATCAGTTTACCACAAGCCCTGGCAATTCCACCCTTGGGCATATACACATCCATGTTAACAGAGACATCTGATCATCTGTGTTCATAGCAGCATTATTTGAAATAGCAAGAATCTGGAAGCAACCTAGAAGCCCCTCATCTGAAAATTGATAAAGATGTCCATTTACACAATGGAATACTACTACTCTGCTGAAAAAAAAAAAAAAAGAACAATGGAATCTTGAAATTTGTAGGTACATGGATGGAACTTGAAGAAATCATCCTGATTGAGGTAACCAACTCATAAAAAGAGGAACATGGTATTTACTCACTTATATATGGATTTGAGACATAGAGCAAAGGATTGCCAGCATATAATTCTCACCGTGAGAGAAACTAGTATACAAGGAGGAACCAAAGACAATAATACAAGGTCCCTCACAGAAGGGGAAAGGACAGGATCCCCTGAGCATATTGGGAGTGGGTGGGGTCAGTGAGTGGAGTGTCAGGAGAAAGAGAAGGGGAGGAGCGGAGCACATGTGGGACCAGGAAGATTAAATTGGGAGACTAATACATGAGAGAGAAAAAGAAAGAGAATATAATAGAGGGAGCCATTATAAGTTTGAAGAGAAAATTGACTCAGAGACCTACAAGGATAACCCCAATTATCAATCTGAGCAATCGTAGAAAGTCTACCTTAAATTCCCTTCCCTGATAATGAGATAGATAACTAATTTATATGCCATCATTAAGCCCCCACCTAGTAGCTGATGGCAATACAAGCAGAAACTCACAGCTAAACACTGAGCTGAACTCTTGGAATCCACTTGTAAAGAGGGATGAGTGATAAGAAAAGTGGTCAAGACCAGGCTACTGAAACCAACAGATACAGCTAACCTGAACAAGGGTCAGCTCATGGCCCCCAGACTGATAGCTGGGAAACCAGCATTGTACTGAATCAGATCCCTGAACGTGGACCTCAGTTAGAAGGCCTGGGCAGTCTAAGGGACCTCTGACAGTTATACCAGGATGTATCTGTGGTGCATAAAAGGACTTTGGGAGCACATTCCCCGTGGAGGAATACTCCTTTAGCCTAGAAGCAGGAGGGAAGTTCTAGATACTACTCCAAATGATTAGACAGATTTTGATGTCCCCTCTTGGATGGCATCACCCTCCCTGTAGAGTTGGGGGGGAATGGGATGTGAGGGTGTGAGCGGGCCATTATGGAAGGAGGGAGTGGGAACTAGGATCAAGTTTTATTATAGTAAGTCACTATGTTTGTTAGTAAGAGGGCCAATAACTACAACTATGGCTTGTGTTGTTTTGTTTGGTTTTTATGACAGTGTCTCATAATGTAGACCTGAAAATCACATTTTAAACCAGATTGGCCTCTAATTCACATAGATCCACCTGTATTTGCTTCTTGAGTGCTTGAAGTAAAGGTTGTAGACCCAATATTTTTAATTGGTAGTCAAAAATAATAAGAGAGTGAGCCCAATCCCCACAGAGGGATAGTCTCTTAGCCTAGAAACAAAGGGGAGGACCTAGGCTTTGCCCCAAATGATGTGACAGACTTTGATGATCCACCATTGAAGGCCTCACCCTTTCTATGCAGCAAAAGAAGGATGTGATGGGGTCTTGGGAAGATGGGACGGAGAGAGAACTGGGATTGATATCTAAAATAATATTGTTTCTAATTTAAACTTTTAAAAAGGAAAAAAAGAACAAGAGAATAAATAATCCCAGCACTAGCACTAACCCTGCACTACTTTTTTTCTTTTACTAACGAGTAACAGGTAAATTATTGAACAGTTACTGTGTGCCAGAACTGTTACGAGACATTTCTGTGGGCAATTAAACTAGTCAACAGCCATACAAAACTATTATTTCCATTGCATAAAAATGAAAACAAGGTACAGAGAAAGCAGTCAGATACCATGTAACAATAAGTCTCTGAGAAATGAAGCAACAAGGCATTTCATCACTGTGTGGACATCAGAGTATACTTAAAGAAACAAAGATGGCAAAGAATCAATGGGTGGCATTGTCCTATTTGTGGTCCATTTTGTACCACCATGTTATTATATGATACATGATTGTCACCGGGAGCAGGCTTTGGGAGCATATGGCCTCTTCCTACTTCTAGTTTTATCCGTCTTCTTCAACTTTAAGGGGGTTATGATCTCTCCTCTTCCTGCTCTAAGAACATGCTCCCATGCTCCCCTCACTATCATGGGCTCTCCCTTTGGAACTGTACACCAAAACAAGTTCTCCCATCTACTAGTTGCCTTGACCTGAACAGTTTGGTATTTAGGTGCTTTTGTTTGTTTGTTTGTTTTCTTTTCTGCCATTGTATTTTATCACAGCAACAGAAAAGTAACTAATACAGCCTAAATGTTGAAATTTAAACTCTACTGATAGAACTTCGAAGAGAAATCACATATATAAAGCAGTATACTAAACTTCTAGATTCAAATATTTCACTTCTTCCCAATATTAAACTTAAAGAGCTGAACATAATGTATCAGTCATGAAAAAAAAAAAAACAAGAAAATAACGTGAATGAAAACAAGCAATATAGAAAATAAGTTAACCAAAAGTATAGCCTATAGAGGCAAGAACTTATTCTGATATTTATACAGTTTTACAAAGTTTCTATGTCCTACCCTGAAGAACAGCTTGTGGCATAATTCAGCTTGATCTGTGAGTTGATTCAGAGCAGAATATATAATACTATTCAAAATAGACATATTCATTGGGCTTTTTGTCAACTTCTCACAAACTACAGAAACTTGGCAAAAGAGAATCTCTACTGAGAAAAATAACTCCCCAGGACGTGCTTGAGGCAAGCCTGTGGGCATGTTCTCCATGACTAATTGATGTAAGAGAGACCCCAGCCAATGCAAGTGGTGCCACCCCTGGGTTATATAAGGAAGCTGATCAATCCATGGAAAGCAACGCAATAAACAGTCCTCCTCCATGGCCTCAATTTCAGTTGTGCCTAGACTTTTCATTATGACCAGTGTGATCAGGACAGCAACAGAAAATAAAGTAATACATTAAATCACAGTGTGAACACATACAAACAGAACACAATGCATATTTTCACCACTACTTTGAAAATGGACAAAAAAAATGTGTTGCACCTTTGAATTTTTAAGCATTATTCATTAACTTCATTAACTCATTAACCATTAACTGGTAAATTAGCAAATACTGGGGCCACTGGTTCCTGGGGTAATACAGGATTACTTCTCTGTTGATCACTTTTCATGAAACATATGATGTAAAGAATACACAAATTTGAATCCTGTGTATTTTATTTAAAACTCGCCATGGGACTGGAGAGATGGCTCACACCTAAGAGTGCACAAACTGCTCTGGCAGAGGACACAAGTTCAGTAATCAGTAACCACATGGCAGCTCACAAGCATTTGTAACTCAGTTTCAAGAGATCCAATGCCTTCTTCGGGCCTTAGAGAGCACCAGGCACAGGCATTGTGCATAGACATACATACAGGAACTCTCACATACACATAAAATGAAAATAAATATCCATGGGCAGGAGCAATAGTTCAGCCTTTAAGAAGAGTACATCCTGCTCTTGCAGAGGACCTGAGCTCAGTTCCCAAGACCCATATCCAGTGACTCATAACAGCATGTTATCTACAATTCCAGGGAGGGCCAACATTTCTGACTTCTACATGCACCAGCACTTATTTTTACAGGTTCACACACATCATACATAATTTAAAAGAGCAAATCACAGTTTTGTTTCTTTATTTTGCTTTGGTTGATAAGATGGGGTTTCTCTATGTAGCTTTGTAGACCAGACTCACAAAGATTCAGCAGCCTCTGCCTCCTGAGTGCTGGGATTAAACGTGTACACCATCCATGCCCAGCATAATAAATCATTTTTTAAAACTAGATAAAATCTACAATGGTGGAAAACATCTGTTCCAAGCACTTGGGAAGTGACAGCAGAAAGATCAGGAGTTAAAAGTCACAGCTGACTGTAATCAGGGTCAAGCCAGCATGGACTACATGAAACAGTCTCAAACAAAATAAAACACATCTTGGTTAACATAAGTTGTGTATTTCCTAAAGTAAATTCCCAACCAACAGCACTGTAAGTTAAGACAAAGTATATTATGGCCTTCTCACCATCAAGAACACGTGACAGCACTCAAGCACATGCTTGGGTTCTATGTGAACAGGTACCTCACCAAATAAACAATTCTAAAAAAAAGAGGTAGTCAGAGAAGACAATTGTTTACAGAATGAGAACTGAAAGAAATTGCTGTGTTAGCCCTCAACCAGGAGTTCTCACACTGGGCCTCTCAGAATCTTCATCATTCTCAGTTTACAAATGAAAGGCCAGCAAATCTCTGGGGGAAAAAAAACAGGCTTTAAAGTTACAAACAAATTTAACAATGGACTTTACATCGCACACACACATACATAAATACATGCACACTTAATGTATGAAGGAATAGGACAGACAAGGGACTTCCAAAGGGCAATAAAAGTCAAAGTGTGCTTGGTTTTATAATGAAAATTCTAAACTATAATTCTTATTAGGAAATCTGCAATTGCAAGATTGGTATCACAAGGGTCTTTTCTCTGCCTTATCCGGACATGTCAGGGCAATGTCTCATATTGCCATCAATATTTAAATACACTGAGTACAATTTTATTTACTTATTTTCATTTTACATATTAATCCCAGTTCCCCCTTCCTCCCTCCCTGTTTCCCTCTGTTCATACCCCCATGCCCCCCGACCACACTCCTCTCCCACCCCCCACTCAACATGTAGGGTGATGTCTTCCAGGAGGGGTCATCTAAATCTGACACATCATTTGGAGTAGGGACTAGGCCTTCTCTCCTGTCTCTAGGTTAAGGGAGTATCCCTCCATGGGGGATGTGCACCCAAAGTCCTTTTGTGCACCAGGTACATATCCTGTTTCCACTGTCAAGGTCCCTTAGACTTCCCAGGCCTTCCGGCAGAGACCCATGTTTAGGGAGTCTGAGTCAGTCCAATGCTGGAATCCCAGCTATCAGTCTGGGGGCCTAGTAGCTCCTCCTTTTTTCAGGTTGGCTGTCTCAATGTATATTTGTAGCCTGGTCTTGTCCTCTCTCTCTGCTTCTGAATTCCTGTTTTGCTCAGTGGTTACTTGTGGGTGTCTGCTTCTGTTTCCATCTGCTGCTAGATGATAGCTCTATGATGGTGGATAAGACAGTCCTCAATCTCATTATCAGGGAAGGGCATTTATGGTAGCCCTTCCACTGTTGCTCAAATTGTTACTTGCAGTGAGACTTGAAGGTCTCTGGATATTTCTCTAGGTTCATTTTTCTCTTCAAACATATAATTGCTCCCTCTATTATGTTCCCTCTCTCTTCTCATCTATTCCTCCCCTGACTCAATCTTCCTAGGCCCACATGCTTCCCTCTCCTCCCCTTCTCTTCCTCCTAGCTCCCTCTCCACTCACTGCCCCACCACTCCCCATATGCTCAGGAGATCTTGTCCCTTTCCCCTTCTGTGAGGGAACTTATATGAATCTCTTAGAATCCTCTTTGCATCTTAATTTCTTTGGCAGTGTTAATTATAGGCTGGTGATCCTTTGTTCAGTCTAAAATACATATATGATTGAGTACATACAATTTTATTCTTTTTGTGACTGGGTTACCTCATTCAGGATAGTTTCTTGAAGGTCCATTCACTTTACTGCAAATTTCAAGATTTTATTCTTTTCTTTTCCGGCAGAGTAGTATTCCATTGTGTAAATGTGCTATATCTTCTTTATCCATTCTTCAGTTGAAGGGCATGTTGGTTGCTTCCAGATTCTTGTGATTACAAACCATGCTTCCATGAACATAGTAGAACAGAAATCTGTGTTGCATGGATGTGGATCAGTTGGGTATATGCCTAAGATGGCGATTGCCGGGGCCTGTGGTAGACTGATTCCCATTTTCCTGAGGAACCGCCTTAATGATCTCCAAAATAACTGGACAACTTTGCACTCTCACCAACAGTGGAGGAGTGTTCCCCTTTCTCCACATCCTGTCCAGCATAAGTTGTTCTTGGTGTTTCTAATTTTAGCCAATCTGGCAGCAGTAAGATGGTATCTCGAAGTTCCTTTATTTGCATTTCCCTGATAACTAAGGACTGTGAGTACATTCTTTAGTGCCCTTCAGCCTTTTAAATTTCCTCTATTGAGAGTTCTCTATTAAGGTCTGGACCCCATTTTTAATAGGGTTATTTGGTATTTTGTTGACTAGTTGATTGAGTTCTTTGTATATTTTGGAGATCAGCCCTCTGTCAGATGTAGGATCGGTGAAGATATTTTCCCAGTCTGTGGGCTGCCGTTTGGTCTTGTCCACTGTGTCCTTTGCCTTATAGAAGCTTCTCAGTTGGGGAGGTCCCATTTATTAATTGTACATCTCAGTGTCTGTGCTACTAGAGTTATGTTCAGGAAGCAGTCTTCTGTACCAGTTTGTTCAAGGGTAATTCCCACTTTCTCTTCTATGAGGTTCTACGAGTTTCAGTGTGGAAGGACTTATGATGAGGTCTTTGATCCACTTGGACTTGAGTTTTGTGGATGGCGATAGACATGGGTCTATCTGCAGTCATTTACCCACCATCATCCAGTTGTGCCAGCACCATTTGTTGAAGATGTTTTCCTCCTCACGTTATATACTTTCAGCTGTTTTGTCCTAAATCAGGTGTCCGTAGCTGTGTGGGTTAATGGCAGAATATTTGATTTAATTTCATTGGTGACCTTGTCTATTTTTGTGCCAATACCAGGCTGTTTTCAGGACTATAGGTCTGTTGTAGAGCTTAAAGTTGAGGATGGTGATGCCTCCTGGAGTTTCTTTATTGTACAGGATTGTTTTAGCTATCCTGATTTTATTTCTTTTTCTGTATAAAGTTGATTATTATCCTTTCAAGGATATTGAAGAATTGATTGAGCACAAATATTGATTGGAAACCCACTATTTTCCTTTCAGTTTAGGCACTGGGAATATAAATAAAAGTACCATACTTCTTACAGAGTTTAAATTAATGTGAAGCGGAGGACATGATGATTAGAGAACAAAACAAGATGTGACGAGAAATAACGGAACAAAATAAGAGATATTGGTTTAGTTAGGGTACCGAGAAAGCCTTCTTTAAGATGATAGTGGGACCCCACATCTGAATGAAACAAAGGTTCAAAAATGCAAGCACATAGAACACCACATAGTGAAAAAAATAAAAAGAAGGAAAGAAAAAGCCTGAAAGATGAAAGACCTTACCATACAGATGTGCTGGGCACACCAAAAATGAAGAAAGCCAATGGCAATAGATAGCAACAAAGAAAAGAGACATAGAATAGTCTATAGCTTCTCACAAGGTGGGTATGGTAAACTTGGTTCTGAGAATCTTGTTTTAAGTCTGTTTAAAACATTTGAGGGGGGTGCAGGAAAGACTGTGACAGTATGCACAATTTATGTTTTAGGAGTTATTCTGAGTTTACAGAGAAAAGACAGTGTAGGAAGATATAAAGACATTCATAGGGCTACTGTAATGAACCAACTACTGCTAATGATGGCTTTAACCAGAGTATTGGTAGATGATAAAAAGCCATCAGATTAAAGGTTAAGAAATTTGACAGAATTTGATGATAAGACAAACAAATATGGGACACAAAAGGGGCACTGAAGGATGACTAGCAGCTGCCCTGTTCACAAATACAATGATACTGCCATTTAGTAACTACAACAAAGAATATTAAGCAAGCCTAACTTGCGCAGAAGAAAGGAGTCAGATTTATATACAATAGGAAGTTCCATCCAAAGACACCGCTCAGATTCCTGGACTCATGTCAGCATGAGTTTAAGGCAATAATCTGATAAATGTTACCAGATACTGAGAAAGGTAGCTTGGGAATTCCAACATATTTACATTTTGTTCATGAAGAAAATCGTCCAAGACAAAATAACATTCTTAAAAATGAATGATGTAGCCAGGTGATGTAGGGCACTCCTTTAAAACTAGCAGTCAGGAAGCAAAGGCAGGTGGATCTCTCTTAGTTCAAGGCCAGCCTGGTCTACAGAGTGAGTTCCAGGATAGGCTGCAAAGCTACACAGACAAATCCTGTCTTGAAAACACAAACAAACACCAAATTAAAAAAAAAAGAAACAACATGAATGATTCTATGTAATTGATAACATCCAATAATCAATGTGTAAAGCCTCTAATACATAACATGCATTTAAAGACATTTCACTTGCCATTCACTGGAGTTACCAAACACCTCTCACCTGTGAAGCATCCTTTCATTGTCTTGGTACAGCTCCCTCATCACTGTGATTTTCCTTTGAAGCTTCTGTTTCTCGATTTCAAGTTGTGTATTACCTGACTGCAAAGACACTTGTTCAGACTTGAGACTTCGCATATGCTCTAGACAAAGGTACAAAATCATAAAGAAACTAAAGGAATTAAAGTCTTCAGTTCTTAATAAAGAAATTAAAGGAATTTCATACAATTAAAAACATATTAAAAATATTAACGATACACAAAGTTGGTCAGATCACTGTGACTTCAAAACCCACCTACTTTATAAAGATACACAGAGAAGCCTGTCTTGAAAACAAAAATCCTTAATCACATGCCTAGGGTTTTTTTAAATGTATATGGAATCACTCAGACAATATACAATTAAAAATATGTCTTAAAATTTAGTGGCTAGAGATGGTAAGGAGAGTGTTTGTTTTTCCAAAGGTCCTGAGTTCAGATCTCAGAAACTACATGGTGGCTCACACAATCTGTAATGGGGTCTGGTGCCCTCATCTGGCTTGCAGGTGTGCATCCAGTCAGAAAATTGTATACATAATAAATAAATAAATCTTAAAGAAAAAAAGATAATTGACAAGATTGGACATGCCCAGGGACATACAGCTATAGACAATTACTATACACAACAGTTCAGTTACTAGTACCATAATAAATCAGTCTTTTTTTTAGTCTAAATTGTTCATGTGCTGTCATTCAAACTAGCTGATAATAAGTGTTCATTTCCAGTTTCCTGAGAGACCAAGACTCAAACAAAATGAAGACTGGAAAGAATAATGACTTTTACATTATTTCAACTGCTATACTACTGAATCACCCACAAAATTGGGGAGATAGCTCAGTCAGTAAGGTACTGGCTAAACAAACATGAGGACCAAAGTTTGGGTCATGAGCACCCATATAAGACCTGTCTGAGTGCTGAAAATGGAAAAAACAAGTTCCCAAGGGCTTACTGAGCAGCACAATCCAGGTTTAATGACAGCTTTCTCAATGAATAAGGGGGAAAGGAATTGAAGGAAAGCCTGAATATCTACCTTTGTCCTCTATATACATATGAATACAGACACACACAAAATGGATTAACAATTATAAGTGATTGTGAATTCTGTATGAACTAGCACACCATTATTTTTACATATCTCACTTTTCTTTCATTATGATTAATACAACTCTACACAGCTCTAATATTAAAATGAGAACCTCAACTCTGACCTGCTCTAAGGTATCATTCCCAAAACATATGTGAACCAATCGAATACAAGAAAAAAATGCACTATACTTCAAAAGGGCAGTTTCAAAATCATAACAAGGAAAAGTTTAGTAACTATGTGCAATGGGATGTTATTATTCTAAAATGCAAGCTAAATAAACATATGGACCAAAAGAAAAGTTTGTGTCGATACAGTAATAGCAAAGGGAAAATATACAGGAAATCATGAATAGTTGACTTCTGCAAAAATTGTAAAGCTATATCAGAAAAAAAAAATGCCCATCCATGCTGTCTGCCAGATCTAACAAGTCACTTATCAAGAAATCAATGGTCAATACAAGCTGTAATATAATTGAATCATACTAATGCAAAGAAGCCTTAAAAAACAACACAAATTATTTTACCATTATACACTCAAGCTCTTTTTTCTAGTGTCTGACTTTATCTCATTTTAAAACTTTTAAAACTAAGTGTTTGGGAGACGTGGAGGGCAGGGGCTCAGAGGGGAAGGGGACTGGGAAAAAGTATAGCTCAATTCAAAAAACGTTTGTGTGTGTGTGTGTGTGTGTGTGTGTGTGTGTGTGTGTGTGTGTGTGTGTGTTCACCTCAGCCTGCATGCCCAGGTGGGCAAAGGTCAGAGGACAACTAGCAGGGGTCTGTTCTCTCCTTCCACTGGAGACTGAATTCAGACCATCAGGCTCAGAAGAAGGGGCTTTTATGCACTGAACCCAGACACTATAATAGGGCACTGTACAGGCCAGGTGCAGTAATTTTAAGCCTATATAAAGCAGACATGTGAGAAGCTGAGGTAGAAATGTGAGGACTTCAAGAAGCCTGGGGTTACATAGAAACATGCATTTAAAGGAAGAACACTATAAATTACCAAAAAGGCCAGAATCTATGGGAGATGAGAGATGGTTAGAGAAAAATGCTCCCATATGTTAAAAATTAATTATTGAAAAATTTTATGACGCATTAAGGAAAGAATGTTGGGGCTGGAGACATGGCTCAGCAGTTAAGAGCAATGAATGCTCTTCCAGAGAACCTTGGCTCAATTCCGATCACCCACAGGGCAGCTCAAAACTGTCTGTAACTCCAGTTCCAGAGGATCTGACACTCTCACACAGACATATATGTGAGCAAACTCCCAATAAAGTAAATAAATAAAAAACATTAAATAATTTTTTAAAACACCATGGAAAAAGAAAAGGTGGATTTGGAGGAACGCTCTACACACACAAGAGTTTCCCATATTATTTGGTGGGGGGGGGATTAAGACTGGCCAAGAGAAGGAGTAAACAATGGAATAACTGGTGAACTAATTGCTTGCTACACTGGTACTTCCTACTAAGATACATGTACGTTAATGTATGCCTCGATAAAGCTGCCTTGAAAACAGAGTGCCTATTCCTCTCTGTATCTTCCACACTGTTAATACTATTCTCAGATAGCAGCATTTTTTTTAATTAGACTAGTGTTTTTTCAGGTCTAATAACAATACAATTAGTATAATCAGTGAGTAGGGCAATTTAATCCAATGGTTCAATCTTTTTTAAGCATTTTGCTCATTAAAAGTCTTAAAGGCCTTTGAGACCCTTTTGGTCTTTTTCTCATCAGTTCTCAACCCTGGTCTTGAAGGTTATAAAGAAGATAAAGTACACTGAAGCTGGCCTCACAACGATGAAGTCTGGTATAGAGCATAGGTCCAGATTCAAATGGTTCTGGCTATCGTTTGGAAGACAGAATAAGTTAAGAATGAAAAGGAAGAAATGTGAAGTTCTGGGCAGCCGTGGCAATGGTTGACTACATATTGACGTTTCTTGTATTCATTGAGAGGATTATTTTGTTGATGTTGATTTCTGGTATGTTTATATTCAGCTGTGTAATCAGTGAAGGGGCTTTGCCTGTGATCATAGGTGTAGAGTTAGAAACAGGCAGGAAAAGCATCAGGCAGGTAAAATGAAGCTCTACAAGCAGAAGTTTTTGTCTTATGTTGCATCATTTAAGCAAGTGTAACAGGATCAATAAAGCCTGTTTTGAAAAGAAAATATAGATGAGGAGAAAATTAAAAAAAAAAAGATGCCTGTGGTTCCATTCTGAGTTAACCAGCACAGACATTTGAATATGTCCATCCATTCTTTTCAGATATAAAAATATGAATTTATTTCATTAACACAGTGAGATGTGATATACCTTTTACAGCACAAACACAACTGGCAAAAACTATTTTTCAATGTGAACAAAATCAGCAAACTTTTTTAATGCTTTCCATAAAAAAATATATTTTTACAGGTGTAAAGCCACTCTTGTGTATGCTAATAAATTATATGAATATATTAAAATAGTAGACATTACAAGCTCAAGTCCTGAAGATCACTTTCTCAATTTTAAAAAATGTAAGGAAAAAATTAAATTTAAAACTTTTTAACATCTAAAACTATATCCAACATTGTACTCCTTGTGGTGGCTTGAGTGAAAATGTCACCCTAGGCTCAGAGGATGTGACACTATTAGGAAGTATTGCTTTGTTGGAGGAAGTTGTCACTGAGGGTGAGCTTTGAGGTTTCAGATGCTCAAGACTGACCCAGTGGCACTCTTCCTGCTGCCTGCAGATCTAGATATAGAACTCCTGGATCTTTCCCCAGCACCATGTCTGCCTGTGTGATCTTCTGCAGTGCAATTACTATGGAATACTACTTTATGGTATACTTATAATTTGCAGGCCCTAGAACTCTGAACTATAAGCCAGATCCAATGAATGTCTTCCTTATAAGAGTTGCCATGGTCAAGGTGTCTCTACATAGCAATAGAAACCCTAACAAAGATGCACCATACTCCACATTCTTACATACTTTTAATAATTTACATAAATATAAGAGATAATGGAATACATTTACCACTGACAGTAAAACTCAGAAGTAATTCATTCTCTTTAAGGAGACGTGCTCGTCAAGAACCCTTACCTGTAAGATCATCATTTGTTGCATCTATTTCAGATAACTGAGTATAAATTTGGTTTCTGTCTCCTTCTAGGGTTTTTAACGAAGCACTTAACTTCAAAGAAGGAAAAGAAGAAGAAAAGCAATTATCAATTACACAAAAGAAACACACATCCCCAATATACCCCATACTACTGTTCTGCAGTTATTTTCCCCGTGATGATGTTATCATGGACAACATAAAGACATCAGTGCAGCTGCCAAAGCAGCCTTCACCCTATACAATCAGGACTTTTTACACAGATTAACTAAGAACTGACAGAGGGAATAAACCAGAAGACAACACAGCTATTATTTATTTCTCAAAAGAGTATATAGAACCATTGGAACCAGAAGAAAAGAATGCACATGGGGAATGATTAAATAAAACAATAATATTCTGAAGATATCTTTAATGGAAGAAATGAGTGTACAATTTGAACATTTCTAAATACTATAATTATAAAAATTTCTAAAGTTGATATAAAAAAAAGAAATTGATAAGGAAATCCTAGGGGCTGGAGAGATAGTACACTGGCTGCTCTTCCAGTGGACCTGAATTTAAGTCTCTACACGCACATGGCAGCTCATGACTGTCTGTAGCTCCAGTTCCAGGGAATCTCAAACCCTCATAAAAACAAGCATACTGCCAAACCACCAATGCACAGAAAATTAATACATCAAAAGAAAAAGAAAATTCTCATCATTTATCATATAACCTTATACAAAAAAATTAAAGCAATCTTTAAATTAGTTACTAAGGACACACAGATTTCATGTCTGCTGTAGGTCCTGCTCCTTCTCATCTAGATTTTTACATACTAATACAAACCTCAGTAGCATATATTAGCTTCCTCAAAGCTCCCTTAGGCTGATTACCTACAGTGAAAAATAAAACCATACTTAGTGAACACATCCAAATGAATACATTAGTTCTTTATCTAGTCTTGCAACCCCTCTTCTGGCCAAAATTAAATAATTTGAGGCTGAGCTTACTTGCTCTTGACTCTAATTCCAACATTTCACAGCTAAGACAAGGGGATTCCCATGAGTATAAGGCCAGCCTGGACTTCAAGGTGAATTCCAGGCCAGCTTGACCTACAGCAAGATGTTGTCTCAGTAAAAAGAGTAATTAAAATAAAATAATAATTTATATAAGGTAGAGTGATCTACACTCAGGAAGATAGACAGTGTACTACAGAGACCCAACAAGAACTGAATATTTACCTAAACAGTGTCCATGGACTTAACTATGCTTAGATTCTTATGGCATTACAGCATCCAGGTTAATTAGTCAACCGTGGCTTCAACACTAAAATTATTAATGAACCATGGCTCCAAGTTAAGTACTATTAAACATAAATAGAATTTATGTTTCTTCTATTATAAAATAAAAATGAAAAATACAAATATTTTATATTACTATACCTTACTATAGTTCCCCTTTTGTTATGGAACTTAAGAGCTGTGTTGTTATAATGAAGAAATATAGGCTATAGAGAAGAGCAAAAGAGAAGAAGTCTACAACTCTGAAGAGGTAAAGAAATATTTACACAAAAGACTAGCTAAATAAGGTGGAAAGGGAGCGTGGTATTTCATGAAGATAGACAAAATGTGCCAAGTCTAAGTATATGAGGAGCTCTATACACATGTGGAATGAAGAGGAAACAAGGAGCCAGTCGCCACAAGTCAGTGCACGTTATTCTCTAAGTCATTGTTCACTTCTACATCCAGATTACCATCATCAGTTACATCTTCCCCAAGCACAGAATTCCAGTCTTTCATCCTTAGCAGGCTCTCCATCAGAGACTGGATATTGAGTAAAAAGAGAAAACAAAAAGAGAAGGTAATGACTCATGATAATAGCTTTACAATTTAGAACTTAACTCATCTGAAATTCAATCCTGAGCCAATGAGATGGCTCGGCAGGTAAAAGCATCTGCCACTTAGACTGATAATCTGAGTTTAATCCCCAGAACCCACATGGTAGGAAAATTGCCTCCCAAAATTTGTCTTCTGAACTCCATACCCACATCATGGAATGCACATACCTGACACATACATACACAAGTAAATTTTTAAATATTATAATTTTTTAAATCAATCCCCATGAATAAATCCTTTTGTACCCTAAGTATCTCTCTGCAATTGAGATATGTAAACAGTTGGTTTTATCTTCTAACTCCACATTTAGGGACTATTAATCCTGAAAAACTAACTTGCTGAACATGGTACATCTTTTACCCCCACCACTCAGAAGGAATAGGCAGGCAGATCTATGTGAGATGGGAGCCAGCCTGATATAATAAAGTGAGTTCTGGTAAGAAAAAACTACCTCTTGAAACACTGTATGCAAAAATAAATATTATGGATATTATGGAAAGGAGGGATGGAGGAAGGCGAGGTAGTGAGGGAAGGAAGGAATGAAGGATGAAGAGAAAAAGGAAAAGAAAGAAGAGAAAACAAAATCAAATACAGTGTTTTATAATGGTTCATTCTTGTTAACTACAAAGCAATAAAATATTTTCTTTTGTGTGTATCATACACACATGAGTATGCAGGTGCACATACAGCTGCAAGAGCATGAGGCAAGAAGATGCAAGTGTCTTCTTCCATCATACTCTACCTTACTGCCTGGAGACAGGACCTCTCATGTAATAAGAACTCCACTATCTCAAAAGCATGGCTGCTCAACAGGGTCTAATCTCCACTGTCTCTGTCCCCTGTGCGGGGGCTCTCAGGCATGTGCAGCCATGATCTTCTTATGTGGGTGCTTAGAATTCAAACTCAAGACTTTATGTTTGCAGACCAAGTGCACTAACCCACTAAACCATCTCCCCACTCCCTAAAATACTTTCTTTTGACATTCTTTACACTTTTTTTACTAATTTACAGTCGGACTTGAGAGATAGCTGAGCAGTTTTGGACTTGTTACTCTACTAAAGCATCTAAGCTCTTTTCCCAGCACCCACATCAGATGGGTAACTTGTAACTCCAGCTCCAGGATATTCAGTGGTCTCTTCTGGCCTCTGTGGGAAAGCATGCAGTGGCCACAACATATGGAGTGGGATATGTTGTGTGGTGTTTCATCTATCTCCGAGACATACAAAAGCTAGTAAAAAAGATTCACACAAATCTATGAAAACATCATAGACATCTTAGGCACTGCACTAAAATGCACATTCCCTATACATGGGCACATACAGCAATACACACCAACTAAAAAATTAACATCTCTGGCTGGAGAGATGGCTCAGCTGTTAAGAGCAGATATTATCTTGACAAAGGCCCAAATTCAAATCTCACTACCCATATCTAGCATTTCTC